>NC_079151.1:106992375-107304597 GCF_947563725.1 Argiope bruennichi | reverse complement strand
ACGAATTTAATATTAATCCATTTTCGTTCAATTTCTAGAAACGGCTGGCTGACTGTCCACAGAAAGACACGGTTTTCTTTTTTGTGTGATTATACGTTTATCAAAATAATTTATGAACTTCTCTAAAAAAAATTCTTTAGTCAACAAAATTTTCTTTCTTTCTCTTTTTTTATTAAAATTATTATCAAATCAGAATTATTTCACGCATTTCAAACAACATGGCAATTTCATTTTTTTTATATCTCATGGAATTTTAATTTCTTCACACCAATTATATAAGCGATAATTGTGATTCACTCCATATTATGTTTTGCTATAAAACATTTATCGTGTTTGAAAATAAAAAAATTTAAAGGACAAACACTTAAAAAAATGTATTAGTTTCGTTCATGCAAAAATGTGGAAACATATATAAACCGGAATTTTAAGGTTGCTATAATTTGATAATGGCATTTTCTGACCGCATGTTTAAAATAAAAAATATAGCCCACTTCCTCTGTAAAATAGATTTACATATCCGATGGAAAGCAAGTTACGAGCACCTTGGTACTCGTGAGGGGTGAAATACTCGAAATGCGGACTGGCAATGAATGCTCCCTACTTAATTCGATATACTGTATTCGGTGTTCTAATATATAAACGTGCTTTAATACAAGCATAATATTATTCTCGATTAACTTAATTTTAATTTTAAAATTTGAAGATTTTATTGAATGTAAAATTTTTTGCTGTACCATCACAAAATTTAGAGAACGAGGGAACTACGGATATTAATAATGTAAAAAGAAACCGAAATCTGTGGATGAAAAAATGTACAAAGAATTAAACTAAAAGATTTTTTTTTACAATAACAGTAAATTATACGTAGCTTTTCCTTGTTTTCTTAGGCTAAAAAAATCATTACTCTAAATTATTTAGTAAACAGTGTTTGATAAAAGACATAATAATTTATTAATTGATAATTTATTAATTTTCGACTTTTTCATTATCAACAACAAAATGTCGAATTTTCTCAAACATTTCCTCTTTTTTGTAAATGTAAATATCTAAAAATTTTAAACATTATTTCTCTGACACCTTCGAAGATATCAATAAAACCGAATAATGGGATCAATTCATGTGACGCAAAAATCACGTGTAATGAACTTATGCGCATGGCATTTAAGTTTTCAACCGCAACACTTTCGTCGATGAATCTGCCATTAACTTTCTCCTCCAAGTATGAAGCGGATTTTTTTGTTTACATTTGAAGTTATAATTTTTAGTCATTTTCTTTCCTCTTATTTTATGTTATATGTTAAAAGGTGAAATACTGATGTGCTGTTGGACGCTCTACTGCTCTATGAAAGTAAGTTATTTCGAAAGTATCAGCATACTTTTTAAATTAAAATTCTAATAAAAATTTCAAAAAATTGCTCAAGGGTTGCAAATTTCTAGCCTACAAGATAGATACGTGCCAAATTTGATGGAGGTCACGCTGTCTGACCTGTAAAGCGTCAACATACATGCAGACATCTTTACTTAGTAAAAATAATATGTTAAATATTTACAATAACTGAATATTTATTTTACTTAAATTTTTAGAACTCAAAATAATTCGCAATTAATTCAGTTTTTATTTAAATTTTTGTAAATTAACAAAAAAGAATCATTAAATATGTATCTCAATTGCCGTTTTTTTTGGTGGGGGGAGGTTTACTCTCTTGTATATTAAGTATACAAAAAATATTATAATCGTCAAAATATTTTAACTCGAATCTCCAGGTTCCAGATCTCTCGGAATCCAAAAAATACATTTTTGTAATTATAATTGTCTGAGAACGTCGATCGTTTTGGTATAATTGTTTAGTTACTGGACTGCTAACCACAAGGTCCCAGGTTCTATCCTAGCACATCGTTACCGCCATATTGGTGCCCTCGGACAATGAACCATCAACCCTCGTAACATCTGTTGTGGCGCCATCTACCCGCAACCAAAGTCGTCAGACTCACTTGACGCAGCAAACTAAAGTCGCCAGACTCACGTGACGCAGCAACCCAAAAGCCGTCAGACACACTTGGCGCATCATCACCCACACACGCTCGCCATAACGCTTGGCGCTATTCAAACTGGGTACAGGCCCACTAAGACAACAGCTACTAATATTACATCACCACTCACCAGCCATATCGTTCGTCTCACTGGAGGGAGAGTACTGTGGTGAATAGCATATAAGCCAGTGAACAACTCTTCTACCTGAACGATCGTTTTGGTATAATCGGTTAGTTACTGGACTGCAAACCACAAGGTCCCACGTTCTATCCTTCGCGCATCTCTTACCACTTCACCACAATACAAAAGCATTGCTCGTGTAGCATAGCTGTTAACTGGCTTATAAGCTTTCACCGCAAGTTACAAAACATAAATTCCTGATATTTTTTAATAACCGTCTGTGAAAAGTGGTACGCCAGTTATCACAGAAAGTTATTAAAAATTATCAGGAATTTGTGGTACGCCATGAGTATAGGATGCTGTGGAGAGAGAGCCACATCCAACATTTCACAATATTCAGAGTACAATGCAAGCCGTTTTTTATATGCTAATAAGGATTCTTACTTATCTTGGATATTAATTTTTATGATTCTTGCCTCAGATACTAATGTGTATACGATATTTAGTGAAGTTTCCCAAGTTTCTATGAAATAAAAAAATAATGCTTCTCATTTTCAATTCCGTTTGAAACCAATATTATAAAAAATAATGAAATCAATAGTATATTTGAAAAGATAGGATTGTGGTGAATCGCATATAAGCCAGTAACAACTCTTCTACCCGAACGATCGTTTTGGTATAATTGTTAAGTTAATGGACTGCCAACCACAAGGTCCCAGGTTCTATCCTCACTCGTCCCATAGGCTTCTCAGGATATATTAAAATAAGGTGTGAGCATACAACGTCATGGAAAGTATTTTAATAACCAAATTATCATATCGCCTTCACTAAGGTAACAACGATTTATGGGTATTCTGTCAAAGTTTAGTTTGACTTTACAAATTTAATTACTAGATAAGAAATAATGATTCTGAATTCTCATATATTAGAATTAAATTCTGCAGTCAATCAACTTGATCGTGACTTTCATCAAAATTGCTCTAGGTTCTTTTTTCGTCCTCCTGTAGCCGTAGGCCCTTGTTTGCTGCCTGTATTTCATCTGCTTGATAAATTAAGCCTGAGGGTGATTTGAGTAATGTTCACACCTGCGGATATTTCTAAGTTCCTTACATTTAAAAGATGCTTTACAGTTTCAGCGCAAATATGTTTCGGAATTAAAATTCAGATTCTCGAGAACTTTATACTTATTCACTCGGCTATACGTGTAGTTTAAATTTTTGTATTGTGTTAACAATAAGAAAGCAACTCAGCCCGACAAATAAACCGCGCATTTTTGTATTGTTTTGAAATTGAGTTCATCTGTCAAGGATCTTAACTTCGCATCGAACTTTTCGGATTTCAGAAGTAAGAAAAGATTTCATAAATAAGTCTTCATAAATATTTTTGCATGTTACTAATAAAAAAAATTGAAACTATATTGTGGCAAATTAGAAGTATAATTTTTAAATAATAACTGACATTTTTTTCTCTGACTCCTAGTCATTCTCAGTTCTTAAATTATATATTTTTATTAATGATATATAATACTGACATTATTTAATAAGATTGCAAATAAATGCATTAAGTTGATTTATGGATTTAAGTGGAGAAATTTTTCATTAAATGATTCGTTTCGGATTTATTTGTGTGTTTCCGCCAGTGTTTTAACTTCAAGAAATACTGAATTCTACATAGAAAACAGAAAAATTCTTATGATATATTACCAAAAATATTTTTTAGTTATAACTGGTATTTTATAATTTTTAATATGAAATACATATAAAAAATCTGTATTGATATTTTGGTAAGATTTTAGATTTGTTCTCAAGTTCGACAAAATTGCATCAGCTATCTTAAAAAGACATGAAAAATCCACCATCTTCGATGGCTACAAATAATGGCATTTTTTTTTTTTTTCGGATAACATTAAAAAAAAATGACGGAGTTGTATTTGATCACAGTTGCCCCAAAGTAATTCATCTTTGTCGAACAGACATTAATCTTACATCAAGCCGATATTTTATCTTCTAAGTTTATATTAATTATGGAATATATTTAATTTGATGTGAATTTTTTCTGTGTGTGTGTGTAAAATTCATGTATGTACTTTATAAATTGGAAAAAGTTTTGCAATAAAAATTTTGATAGAAGAACATATTTTATCTAATTGCTGAATTTTTTTCAATTAACTTCTATGCTTTTTCATTAATTTTTAAAAGTTGCCTCTTTTCTGTGGTAAAATTATTTGTTGATGTTCTGAAATGTGGTAATTGTAAATTTCTGTTTAGGTACCTTCTTAGAGCTACTGGCCTGTGAAAAGGAACACAATTGAAAAAACATTTATAGACTATAAAAAAAGTAGCCTATATCTTTCAAATAAATAAATATGTAAACAAAGAAAATTTTATGAATTATAAAATATTAGAATAATATTAATGCTATATTTTGCTCTGTTTCAGTGCATTTACTTGGTTATCACTGTATTTATAAACATGTCTGCTTAAATATAAACATATACATATAGTCATGAGTCATTGAAATAAATAAAATCATGTGCACTTTCACAAAGTTATTGAAATAAAAAAAAAAAATCCTTAACATGTTCATGAATTTGAAATATAAATCTAAATTGTCTAATTTATAAAAAGAAGGACCTCAAAATGTATTTTGCCTACATCTTGAAATGCCTAATCTCGGAGCTGGCCTTCTCTGTAAAGGGGCCTGGATGCAAAAACAATCATTTGGGCCCTTAATTTTTTTGTAAAGTAATATATATATATATATATATATATATATATATATATATATATATATATATATATATATATATATATATATATATATATATGAACAATATACAATACTATTGCGTGTGTATTTATGTTTCTGATTTTAATTACTTCAGAAACATTACATATTTTTTTCGATGCTTAGTACAGCAAATTTATTTAAACGTTCTGCATGCATCCCTGACAATGATTCTTTGTTAATTTTAATTTATTAAAAGAGTACTCAGCATTTGCTATGGAACGGGCAATGTAAAGAAAAGTTTTAACACTGTGAAAACTCATTTCGAAATATAATTATTTAGTATGTATTGCAATATGTTATGTGCTTCATTTACATCCCTTTCATTTAAAATCAAATCCTGTAACAAACCAATTTCCTCGTTTAGGTTTACATCTACGTCCTGTTATAAAATTTTACAACATTTTTCTAATTCATGTTTTTATATCAATGATTAATTTAACAATTTTAAATCTATCTTCTGTCTGTACAATTACTGTATTAAAAATAACACCTAAATTCCTTTATCGGGTTTTCTATAACTTCATCATTCATTATTTCAGAATAGAATCTTTTTAGGAAAATGCTCTGATATATTCAAATTGTGTAATAACACTTTTACTTTGTCTAAAATTGTGGATTTTAGCTTTAATTTTACTTATTAAATTAAAAGCCTAATCAAAAGAACCATTTTTGCTTTAAATAGTTTATTGGTAGTGTTAATTTTGGATGATATTGAAAACCATATTATTAAATATAAAATTAATGTCACTTCTTGCATTGAATCCAATAGACTTGTAACTTCAAATACCAATGTATTATCATTATTTACGTCAATAAATTCTTCTAGGGCATTACAAATTTTTTCAAACTGTGTATACATTGCTTTAACTGAATCTATTTTGGCTTCCCAAAGAGTATCACATAATGATTTAAGAGTAATATTTAAATGCTTTTGTAGAATTTCCCATCTTTTTGTTTGCAATATCCTTTTTTTTTGCAATATATACTACTGGAAATGGTATTACAAATTAATATTATACCTTGCCTATCATATTCTTTAATAAATTAAAAGTGTATGACAGGCAAGACATATAAATTGGATGTGGGTTTAGAGTAATTATTCTAGATTGTACAACTTGATATTTCCGCATCGTGTTGCTATTGTACGCTTGTCCTCTACAATTCATGATATCTAAATCTAGCTAACTTATCTTTTCAACAGCATTTTTGCTAGTCCTTCTCCAGTCATATTATTTACTTTAATAAACCCTATAAATTACTCATTTCTATTTAATATTTTCTCTTCAAAATTTACATACCTAATAATGGCTGAAGTTTCTTCCTTATAGGAAATATCAGGAGTATAATCCATTTGGATATTGCTGTAAGTGGTTATAAAGTTGTAATTCTTCAAGCATAAATAGCAATCCAGCTCTGTAGGACTAGCCATTTATTTTTCTTAATATATAACTTTATTTTGTTAATGAATGTTGTAAAATTTAACTCTTTTCCAGCTGCAGGAAAAAAGAAAAAAAAAACTTTTTGAAGAGGGTGCAGGCTGCCTTATAATGATGATAGAAATCTCTATAATATAAAACAAAAATAAATTTTATCAAATCGATTTTGTTTCACAAAGTGTAATTATATTTACCCAATTTGAAAACAGTCATTATATTTGATTTAAATAAAGGATTAATAATTAATATTAATTTGATTTATATTTAGTTTCTTGATACTACTGTTTTTAAATATAAAAACCAATTTTGACTATATATGTCATTGCTTTTGGATTTTGCTGAATTTATGAAAAGCAAAAGGTGCTATCACATTTTTGTAAATGAACTAGTATTATCTTGCTACTTGGATTTTTTTTAACAGTTATACAAATATGATTTGGTACTTTGCAAAAAGTTTTTCATGTTCCTTAAGACTTGAAAGTTTGAGCTTTCTTAGTTGAAATTGCAATAAACTGCAAATATTAATTTTAAAAAAAGCTAATAATAAAAAAATAGATTGATTGAAGTGCTTATTTTTAATTACAATTACTGCATTAAGGGTTTTCATTTTTTGCTGAAAATGACTACTATTATATTAGCATTAGTTCCAGCAATTCTATATATTGGTCAAGGCATTTCTTTCATTCAAAATTTTCTTTTTTCTGAATAAGTATTAATTTGAATGGAAGACAGCTGATAATTACTAGTTCTTTTAAAATTACAATTATTATAAGATATTCAACAGATATTAAAATTTTTCACATAACTTGTACTGTGGTATCTTTATAATTTCTAGTAATCTGTTGTTTTTAGAAAATCAAATCGGCTGCATTAAAAAATGAAAATCAGTTTGCAGTATCTGTGACTTTTGGAATTACTTATTTCTTAAATTACATTTGTAATATTTATAAATGTAATTGTATATGGTGTAATTTTATGTATATTTTGTGTAATAAGCATAGACTTTGTTATTAAAATGTGGAGTTTTTTTTTTTAATCAAATTTTTCTCGAATTCAGCAATCCTTTGCTCAAACTATTGTAAGTGAATTCATATAGTTAGGACAAGTTTCATTACAGCATGAATGAATGAAACTATGTTATAAAGAGCTTATGGAATAAATGAGCCTTAAAAATATCAACTAAATATTTTGTTTATTCAAGTGTTTTTCTACCATAGGAAAAATGTAATCTTCCTAATATCTTTTCATATATAACTTTCAAGCATACAGCTAAAGTACTATTTTTTAAAAATTATTTGAAATTTATGTTTGTTTGTTTTTACTTAATCATATAGCCACTTATAAAAGAATAATTTAATATTTATTAAATTTACATCAAGCAATTTTATCTACATGTTTTGGAATGTATTCCATTTTTTAAAAAAACAAATACCCACATGCATAATTTTAAAATAAAATGGTTAAAGAAAACTGCAGGTATGTATCAAATTGAGTGGTATATTTAATTTCCAGTATTAATCTTCATTGACTATAAAAGCTTTACCATTGTATTATAAAAATAGGTAAAGCATTATTAATATTGAATTCAAATAAATTTTTAAAAATATGCACATCATCTGCTAAATATTTTCTTGTGGTAATTAAACTTGATTAGTATAAAATATTGCACAAGCAATTATTATATATAATAACAAGTATTGTTTTAAATTCACGTTAAATCAAATCGGTGTTTCTCAAATACCATTAATCATAAAAATTTATGATATTCAAAAAGTATAAAAATTGGAAAGTATATATATGCAATAATTTAACTTGGTTATAGAAGCAATTTCTATTTATTTTTTCTGATTATATATTTAATAATTTAAAATATTATGTAACACTTAATATCCATTGTAGAGCTTACATCAGTACTTAACTAATCCAGTAAAGTAATGCAATATGTTGAAATATTTTACCTTATAAATGTTCTTTGCATTTTTTATGTTAATTGGGACTAATTATTAGTTTCATTTTTTCTTGAAAAGCATTTTCAAAATGGAGGACGAATTTCTGTCTCCATCGTCTTCAAACGACAGTGAAATTCCATTGACCAAACAGTAAGTTTTTAGTATAAGAATATTTAAATAAAAGATTCTTTTAATTAATACTCATAAAAAGTCCACAATATATCCCCCCCCCCCCTTCTAATAAATGCCATTTGATATGAGAAAGTTATTTCTGTGGAACTGTAATTTGAATACCAGAGAAAAAAAAATCTTATTAATTATAAATACTTGTTGGCAAAGATTTTAAAAATATTTTGAAACCATTAAGCCAGTTTTTTAATGTCATAAATATGATGTTAATTAGATATTTATGATCCAATATTAATGGTGTAAGATTAAGGTAAAAAAATTTTATACATCTTATGAGTACCAAAATTATGATAAAATGGTTTATTTGTATCATAAATCAATATTTTATACACTTAATGATATATCAAGATATAATTTTTTATTATTATTATTATTATTATCATCAAGAATATGAAAAGCGACAGAAATTCATGAACTTTTGATAGTATGAAAGCCTGAAATGCATTTTAGTTAATAGAGTTAGCTATATTTCATTACACATTTAAATAATATAATTGGTCGTAAAGCACATTTAAAAATTCTTTTCATATAATCATGAAATAGTACATGCAGCAAATCCTTCTGCAATGACTATTTTGATAGCAAGTCTTATAAAAGCATGTCACCAGTTTGTAACTTAACTTAAAAAAAAAATCCTTAATTAAAAGTTTTCTATAATCTATATAATGATATTTGTTTTAGAATGGAGCAAAAGCCTGCTTCTGATGCATTATCTGGCATGACTGAAAAAGAAATGCAGCAGCATCTTGAGCATTGTATGAAGTTAGCTGCTGAAAATGTAAGGTGTTTTTTTTTTAAGGTATTTGAAAAAAGACATTATATTTCATTACTTTAATTCACCAAAAACATAATGTTCTTGCTTCTTTTACAGAAAATAAATATGAAGAATGCATTTGGCTTGCATCTTATTAGTATTATGCAAAATTTGGTGAAACAAAAAGAATCAACTGATCTTACAGTAAGTATATTATATGCTTCATAATCTCTGTACTGTTATTCATGAAAGAATGACCCTCTTGTATTTTGCATTTTCTGATACAGCTTTTTTTTTCTTTGTAATTATTTAATATTTTTTTTATATACTGAAGTTTTTAAAACTGATTTGTTAACCAAAATACAATGCAAATTTTTTTTTAATTGTATTCTTTCTGTTTTCAAGTAGCTTTTCCTGGTTCATATATATATATGTATATATATATATATATATATATATATATATATATATATATATATATATATATATATATATATATATATATATATATATATATATATATATATATATATATATATATATATATATATTCTCTCTTTTATAAAAATTTCATTTGCAACAATAATTTTTCATCTTTGATGTAAATGTATGTTTTTGAATACTATTAATCCCTTATGTAGTTGTCCATATTGTCACACAAAAGATTATATATCTAAATTCCATTTTTCTTCTATTATTGCTATGTGTGATATTTTGTGATAATAAAAGTTAGAATCAAATGTCAAAAGGCTCAATGATTTTTTTTATAACTGTTTAAGAAATTTAGCTTCTTTCACTTAAAAAAGTTAATGTTTTGAAATGAAATCTTTTGCACTTTTAAAGATAATATGCAAAAGTGATTAGTCATATGTTTTCTTAAAATTTTGATGCATCAAATTACAACATTTCTGTATTGTCACTTTAGATGGACTATAAAAAGATACTTAAAGTATTTCAAATATATATGATTAATTAATCTAAAACCAAATTTTATTGACAGCTGTCACTATCATTTATTTAGTTTGTTCTTAATAATATAACTTGAAAGCATTGTTCTTAGTATGTACCATTTTTAATCACTTTATTAAACTTACCTGAATAATAGTAAAATCATATTTCATTTTCTTGAAAAAATTTTAACTATTTTGCAAGCAACTTATATAGTAAACTTTTTACAAAATGCTCTTTTGTTAAATATTTAAATTTGATGCCTTTTGGAAAATTTACAAATTTAGTGCATGTATGACATAAATTCATGCATATATAACACACTTTTGAAGTTGAAGAAAACCAGCATCAGATACTTTTTAGTGGATAAGATGTAAAGAATTTAATATTATGAAGAATAGCAAAAAATCATATATTTTGGCTATTTTAGCTTGCAAGTCTATCTCTCCAAGCAAGCTCAAAAATATATGCTTCTCGTATTGAAGCTCTCTATAAGGAAACCTATCAGTTCCATGGGCATTTACAAACAATTGTTGTAGGTGGGAAATCAGGTAAAGTTTTATTATTTTTTATACATTCCCATGTTATCATTTCTAATTTTGCGGTATAATATATTAGTGAAAAACTTTTTTACTAGACTTTATGTTTTTTGTACAGTTTTTAAAGTTCAAAATATTTTTGTTTTATGTTTAAAAAAAAGAATATTATTAAACTATTTATGAAATTAATCTAATTGTTAATTTATTTGCACCTTATTAACTACACAAACTGTTAATTTCCGTTTGTTTGTTAAATCATTCTCAATATGTCAAAGTAATAATAAAAATTTTTTCTTTTATTAATTGTTTTATTTTATTTTTGTTAAACTTCTATGAATTTCTTGTCTTGTCTAATATTTTCATTATTGATTTATTATATAATTTATTATAAAAGTGAAATAAAAAATATCATTATTTTAATTTAATGACAATTATGCTGAAAAAGGCTTATCAAAATATATATATGAAACCAGTAGATAAAAGGCTTCATCAATTTAGATAGATTCTGAGTATGATTATTTATAATTCTAATATATACTCTAATATATAATTAATTTATATAATTTATAATCTCTATATAATTTATTGAAAATGCTGGAATACATGCATTTTGACAGAAAAAAAAAATAAAGGTTTCTGAGTGTGCTTTTTTTATATGGTTGATGAAAAAATCAGCTTATATTTATTTCCATTTAATTTTAGAAGTTTAACACTTTTAGACAAGCATTTGAAAAACTTACTTAAGAATGAAATACTTCATGGGTTGCATTTCTTAAAAGACCTTTTAAGTCTTAAATTACATATGAATTTTTTATATGATGAATATGAACATAGGTGACTGCTGGTTTACATTTTAATTTAATTGAAATTAATGATTTGCTTACTTGCTTTTATCAAGTCTATTTAGCTAGAATTATCCAAAATTTGTACTGCTTTTGAATTTTGTCTTCTCTTATATAAATGAGGACTATTCCTGTTAAGCTGCCATCCTATTGCTAGTTTCTAATTCCTTTAGTAGGTATTTATTCCTTTACTAGGCCTTTTTTACTTTTAAGGAGGGTAGAATCAACCTAATTAAAAGAAGGGTTGTGAATATTGCTTTTGCTTTAAATTTCCCTCTGCTTTTATGTGCTAAAAATTGATAGATATTTTCTCTGTGCACTTATTCGTTCTGATGCCAGTTTTAAATATGGCACATAGCTTTGTCATTTATCACAGATTTGTTCTTAAGTGATTTGGCACTGTGGTAATAACAAAAGTTGAAAGGTGCATTTAAGGTTGTTGTTTTTTTAATCCAACAATTATGACTTTTGTTTTGTGTTAAAATGTATGCATCTTTTTTATTTATTTCCACTTTGTGCAAAACTCTTCCTCTGAATTTGTTGAAACATTCATATATGCATATTTCTGGAATGATTTTATTGAATATAATTTCTGTCATATCCTATAGCATTTCTTCTACATTAGGCTTTATAGATTGATATTATCTTTAATAACTAAAATTTCGTTGCCACTCGTTATTCTTTTTATAACATATTAATGTTATATATTTTACTACGGAATGTTACAGTTGCTTCTTTAATTTCAAGTTCAACTGGAAACAAGCTTAATATTGAATATATGCCTTCTATTACATTTACTTCATAATCTATGATGCTCCAAAATGTCTTGATGCGGCAATTTGTTTATATTTTGTAGAACCAGCTGGCAAAGATGTTATCTAATATTTCCAAGTTTATCTATAAAATACTAAAATAAATTTATACATGATTAGCCTCAGAAATTTATCCTCTGCTATCCTTATTTATTATTTTTTTAAAATCAATTTTGGTAATTATAACAAATTTTTTTCATATAAAATTTAATACATATATTTAAATATTTTACTTTTATGAATAGTTAGTTATATTTAGTGAAATCTTCAAATCTAATTATAATTCAACAGGTATATTTTCTTTTAGAAAACTTTGCATTACAGAAATATTTATTCCTCCTACAGATAATTTTTTTAAGGTTTCTACTTTTAAAAGTATAGTTATTTTTAATGGTTATTGATAATCTTGTGTAATATTTGTATTGTTATTTTATCTTTTGTTGTATGTTTGTTATACCAAGCACACGCCTTTTTGTATCATGGAAGGGGGGAGGGGACTCCATCAATTTATTTGTGCATATTTTTTTACTGATTTGTTCTTTACTGATGACTGTTTTGTGATTAATGTGTATATATGTAGATAAAATATCATTCATGCTGATTTTTTAAACTCGTGAATTAACTTTGTTAATGAATGCTATATAATTTATGCAGCTAACTCTAATATGCCAGCTGATTTTGATGATGATATGAATTCTGATGAAGCTGTTGAACGAAAACCACAAAAGAAAAAATTGAAGGTAGGAAAAAAAAATGTATTGAATTTTTAATTTGTTTTTATCTGAAATAAGTGATAGATATTTTAAAGAATTTTGTGTATTGGATTGCTAAAATAATCATTTAAATTGTGGTTGAATAAAAAATATAAGCTTTGTCTGAATAACTGTAAGGATTATTTGCTAGGAAAGGATATTAATTATTCTTTGAAATGTACAGAAATTCCTGAGGAGAAACTTTTTGAGGTTTGTGATGAAAAGTACATAAAAATATTGTTGTAGACAAATGCTTCAAGGATTGAATTTTGTTTGTTACCAGTTAACTATTTATAAAGTGTGTCTAATATTATTGAATTATTTGTTTGGTATAAAGTTTAATAGCAGCATAGAAAGCTGCGATTTCTGTCACGAATTTGTTTAAATTCTTTGTTTGGAATTAATTTCAATTGGTTTGTTATTAATTTTTATATTTTGAAACTTTATTCACATGCAATTTAAATATGTTTTTCATTGTTTATAGCTCCCATGATGTAGATATTAGTTCAAGATAGTTGATATAATACTAAAGTATGGAACTGACTATTTGATGGCATTAAGCAAATTCCAATTAGTGAAGCATCAAAAGCATAATCATAATAATTTGGAAGATAATTCATAGACCAATCAAAACTCTTCCAATCTGTGTATGCAATTAAGATGGAAAACTAAGATGTAAAATCAGAGAAAATTATGACTGAGTTATTTTGTTGCAAGAAAAGAAAATTTAAAATGTAGATTTAAAGGGCCTTTTTTTTAAATCATTTAATTTGTAATGCTATATTAAAAATAAAATTTGATAATACTTATTCATTTTTTAATTCTTATTGTATTAAATAAGTAACTATTGAGCTGTGCATTCTAAAGCCAAAATTTTTTAATAGAATGATCTTACAAGAAAATGAATTTTTGACAATTATGATGCATTCTCTATTTTAAATTTGTTCAGCAATAAAATATGAGCCCAGAAATTTTCTTTTTCTCTTTTTCAGCTCTTGAAATCTTTTAAAAATTTGAAAAAATATGTTTTGCAAAATCAGGAAATACTTTGGTTACATTGTTAAAAATTCACTACTAATTTCAAGTTTTTACTTCTACTATGTTGACTTTCCTCAATAATATCCAATGATAATTTTCATCACATTAAACTTCTCTGAACAACAATTTTTAAAAGCATTTATAAAGTATAAGGTTTAAAAAAACACTGATCTTTTAATGTTTTTCTTTAATATGTTATAATTATTAAAGTTTTAATCCATGTTTTTATGCTTTGGAAGAAAAACTTTTTACATGATCAGCATGAAATGTGTTATGCGTAAAAGAAAATGAGCTGCTGTAAACCCAGAAATTCATCAAAATGCTAAATTTCCATTGAAACATGTTTTTCTCTCTATTGTAATTATGCAATTAAAAAGATCATTTTGCTAATTTTGTTTCTTTATTTTTGAAACCAATATATTTTTCACTCCATGAAATGGAATATATAAAAAAATATACTTTTTTCGATTTTAAAAAATAAGTTCTTGGTATTAATTTGTTTTTGAATAACCAACCTTCTGTTTTATAGTTAAAGAAAATATAATTTGATACCTGTCCTTACTTCATTAACATTTTATGTGAAAAATTGATTGAGTTTATAAAAAGGAACTTCTTTATTTTCATTGTTTTCTTTTGATAAACTGAAAACATTTTGGTTCTTTATAAATAATATTCTTTTGTGTTATATTTTGTAGTCTTATTTGTGTTCAGAAGACAGCATAACTCTCACCAACACTCAAGGAAACAGCTTCACAACAATGGTATTTTTGTCTTAATTATATGTATATGTATTAAAATAATGCAGTTTCTAAGCTTTATTAATATATTTTAAAGATATTCATATTAGTTAGTTAAACTTAGGTTTAATAATGTTTAATAGTTATTTAAATCTTTGTTTAATTTATATTTATTTATATTTTATTGTTCTTGAATTGTACTATTTTAAGTTTAATAAATATAAAAAATGTAACATGGTTTTTAGAAATAGAATTGTTAAAAGGAATTATCCTAGTTAAAACATTTCTGGTTGTTTTGTGTAACAAATGAACAAAATATACATAATTCTAACTTTATTTAAATATATTTATAATCATAACTACTCATTCAAAAGTTATGTGATGCAAAAAGATACAGATAGAAAATACATTTAATTTTTTTTTTAAATGAGCTACAAAATTTTGCTACCAGGAAACAATTTTATGACAAAATTTTGAAAGATAATAATCATGTGGTATATCTGTTGGCATGTCATGAAGAAATTATGTTTTAAAAATCCAAAATAATGATTCCATTCCAGAATTTTTATCAGGATTTTGAAATTAAAAAACAAATTCTCCAAATATCCTAAAACTGTAAAAGTTTATGAAAAAATGTAAAGAAACAGGATTCTTAGCTATTCATCTTTGAAGAGAAGAAAACTAATTTCTACATAGTTAATTGAAAATTTTTTGTTAAAATTTTTTGTTAAATTTTAGTTAATATTTTAGAAAAAAAATCACTGGAATACATTTTATGAACTTTTATTATTAATAATTGCTTTTTCTTGGTGTGTCTTATTCTGTAGAGTATCCATAGCTTCAAACATTATATAGTATATTAATGTATGTTATTTATTGCAGTATGTTACAAAAAGGAGATTTAGATTTGCTTTCAATGCTGTTCTTATTTTGAATTTAAAATGAAATTTAAATTTAATAAATGAATATTAAACCTTAATTGCATAATAATTTTTTTTTTAAATCGAATCATGATAAAATCCAGAAATAATTGATAATCAAATATGTTTATTATTTTACATGTAGGAAAAATTGGCATAAAGAACTGGTTGCTTTTTATTTGATTAAAGGTTGTGCTTTAAAATTATGTTTAGTGCTTCTCATATTTATTCACTATTATTGTATTATGATTGTATAAATCATTTTATACATTTGCAGCCACATGGGAACTTTGAGCTCATAAAATCAGCTTTTTCCACGGCTCGTACTGCAAAAAGATTGCTTGATTCTCTGCCATTGGAATGTGATTCTTGTAAAATAAATTGTGCTACTTCTTCAAAGTGTTTTAAACCTAAAGAATCGCCACCTGAGGCAGTTAAATTTCATTTATCTAAACAAATTAAAGGTAATTATGTAAGGTCTTTAAAAATCAAATTGCAGTACATATTTAAGGTGTATATTAAATAATTTATGTGATTTGGATTACTGAAAAAATACAAAATATAACGTAAAATGTTTTGTAAAAATAAATATGTTTGCAAGAATTATAGAAAATAATATAGGAAAATTTCAAATTTTACAAAGATGTTAAACTAAGTAAAATTAATATGAATACATTAAACACAGTTAATCTAAACCACACAAACTAAATAAATTCGCAATGTCAATAATCTTAACAAATATTTTAGCTTTGAAACAAATGATTTCCCTCCCCTCTTATAACATAAAGTTTTTTAGGGAAAAAAATATTCAAGAATTTTACTTAATAATAGAAAGAAAATAGAAAAAGGTTATGATAAATAAAAATACATCAACATTTATATAAAAAAATTAATAAATAAGCCAAAATTTATTATCAGTCATATTTAAAATTTCAGGCTGTAAATTTTTGATGCAGAAAAAAATTGATTTAAAATTTACGGTTGATTCCTTTTGGTAGTTAATGTTATAATTATATGGTATCAATTCTAACCGTTGGTAGGATTAAATCCCTACTAACAGAGAAACGTCATTACATAAATAACAAATAATTACTTAAATAGTCAATATAGAATATTCCTTTTTGGACAGTTTTTGCTAGTTTTTAATTTGAAAAACAAAAGATTTAAATTCAGATTATATCTTCAGGTTTTATTTTATTTATATATGTAGATGACAAGGATTCTTAATTGTATAATTTTGATTTTTCATTTACATAAGAAAATTATGTCTATTCCATACAATATGTTTAATGGATTATCGGGATTTCAATGAAATATATTGTCTGAAAGATTTTATCTACATTATTGAATAAT
Organism: Argiope bruennichi; assembly: GCF_947563725.1. Classification (NCBI taxonomy): domain Eukaryota; kingdom Metazoa; phylum Arthropoda; class Arachnida; order Araneae; family Araneidae; genus Argiope; species Argiope bruennichi. Next base: position 107,287,386 of record NC_079151.1, on the reverse strand, counting down.
ATATATAATCAATAATTGTAATTTTATGTTTAATTTTACTTTTATTTGCTGGAAGATAATACAAAATATTGCTTTATATATATATTATCATTTAACAAGCAACACTATATATTTTAATTTTTCAATAAAAAAAATTAACTGAATTTTCTGCTTCCAACAATAAAATAGCTCTTTTATTAGAGCACTTGATCTGATAAGGGGAAAAAAATAATAATTAGTGAATTGGTTGTGATGAATTTAATTTCTGTTTTCTCTTTGACTATTGGAATAAATTTGTATTGCTTCTCAAGTGACAATGTATTTAATAATTACTGAAATATCTTTTTATGTTATCATTGTTTCAATGATTGTTTTAGTTTGTATCTATTTTCTGAAAGTAAATTCCTATCACTTTATGTTTGAGTGAGTAGTATTGCTTAATCACTTTATGTAAAGTGAGTAGTATTGCTTAAAAATAATTTTGGGGAAAAAAAAATATAACAATCTATGAAAATAAAGGTTGAAAACAATTTTTTTATTTTAGGGAAATTAACTGGAATAGAAAATCTCAACATCAAGTCTACAGAATTTGATGACATTGAATCTGCTAATAAAACTATGGTAATGTAAATTATAAGCATGCTATGCTAAATCTACTTTTTAAATACTCTTGATTGATGAAGAGAAAAATAATTTTTACAATAATAATGATTTCATAAATCAAGATGTTTTCATGAAAGAAATTTGTTTATATTGCCTATTGTTTATTGTTAAGCTGCAAAACCTAAATGATACTTACAAAATATTTCTTTAAACTAAATCAAATTGTTTATTTAGAGATTTTCATTGTCAAATCAAACTGCTTACTTGAAAAGATTTACTTATATTTATTGTTTTTTGTTGTTTTGTGATATATTCATTACATAAATTTTCTCTTTCTTTTATCTTTCAAATTATTTTTTTAATGCATTTTACAAAAATTTGCATGAAAACATGAAACAGTAATATATTTTCCCTTTTTTTTTTCTGTTGTATATATTTTTTTTTATATTTTGTTGAACTTTTCAATCATACCTAGAGCAAGAACTGAAAATTAGAAATACATATAATGTTTAAGAGCATATCAAATATGCAAAGTATATTACATTTAGACTTGTGATACAGTCAATGTAAAATTTGATTATAAAATTCTTATCCTACTTTTAATTTCTTAAGTTTTTAACATTTATGTAATCATTAAACAAGTTTACATGTAGCTGTATCATATAAAAAGTAACCAACAAATTTCTTGGAAAAATTCACTCTTTTATTTTATTTTCTCAGTAAATATAAAAATTATAGAAGTATTCAATTTGAGTAATTACAATACAATCTCAATTTGAGAGTTAAATTAAATGACATTGTGATGCCAAAGTTTAAGTGTTCACTTTACAACACTTGAAAATTCACTTGTTATGAAAAGAAATTTGTAATAAATGAATTAATAATTATTAGTTTATTTATGAATATAAATTCTTATATGTAATTTCAATAAAGAACTAAAAGACAGAAATCCATTAGGGTTTAAGTTCTCAAAATTTGTATTTTTCATGAAATATCATAGAATTGCATATCAATAAAAAGATGATTTTATCAAGTATATTTTTTTAATAAACGTTATAATTAGAGAATAAGAAAAATGAGGCACAGTATGCTGAAACTGATATAAAATAACTTTATTTTATTTAAATATTAGTGTTAGTGTTTAGATATTAATATTGAGTCCATTTTCATTTTGTGTTCTTCATCTGTTGACATCATGTATTGAAGTTAAAAGGAGAACATTGTCATTACATTTTGTAATTGTTATAATACCAAGAATTATTTTTTTATATTGTATCTGTACTTTGTGTTATCTACTGCTCATTAGGCTTGCAAAATACTTAAAAAAAATATCCATATGATACAAATATAAAAACTGGTCATTCAAAATCCAGTGTAAAATATTATTGAGTAAAAAACACTGCAACTGCATAAAAAAGGGAAGAGAAATTGGTGGGAATTTACAGAAACATTTTCGAAAATTCGAATGATTTTTCTGAATTTTTGAAATGATAGAAGCAGGTTTGATTATTAAAAAAAAGAAGCTGTCTATTTATTTTTGTCTGTAGTTGTTAATATAATTTTATATTGATTCCTACTATTTGGATGCATTAAAGATTCTAACAATTTCTCTTTTGTAAAGGAAATATATGATTATACTCAATTATTTGTTTAAAATTGTTTTTCAGGATGTGTTTCCAGATGCTGCTGATCCTTGGGATGGTGGAAATGATACAAGCATTGCAGATAACAGTAATCATGCTGTGGATGTCATGATAGATCGCTTTTCTATTTTGGATATAACTGCGTGAGTTTCTCAAAATGTAAATTCAGTGTATTTTATTATCAACTTGCCACTTCTAGTGACCAGTTGGTTTTCTGGAAATATTGATTTTGTTTACCTTCAATAAAATCTATTATGTATAAAATAATATTTGGGGTTTCCTCATGAAAATATATTTTAGCATTAAATTGTAAATATGCTCTATTCTATGTGTATATGAACAATTTTAATAAATTCAAATCCCCTGGCATCATAGCAATTATTTAATAACATAATAAAAACATAATTGCCTGATTCTTCTAGCATTTGATATTTATGATACTGTAACTCCGGTTTCTCATTCATCTTGCAAATTGCTCTGATATTAAGCAGAATGTTCCTTCTTTAGCTTTCAGTAATGGAAGAAGATTTTGGGACTAAATGTTTGATAAAACAATGAATTACAATCTAATTAATTGCAAATTATGCAAAATATTTAAAAGTTGCTTTCATTTATGTGAAAGTTTATGATACTGTACCAATACAATTAATAATTATTAATTGTATTGGTATTAGTAAAAATATATAATTCTGAATTTTAAGATGATATAAAAATCATTTTTGTATTGAAGTATTTTCAGGATTTTGTGTGGGGATAAAAATTGCTTGGTTTTTTAAAAATAGCTCCAAGATTCGCATTCCCCACCTTCCAAAATATATTGTCAAATTTTATAGCTTTAAGTCATATACCCTGTAGAGCAGTGCCAAACATTCACCATCATTATTATTAGAGATAGTTCTAACTTATTCTTATTACATTCTGAAACAGTTGTTTTAAATTTAAAATATGTCATCACCTTCTTTTAAGCGATTTGTTTATTTGAATTGTGATCCTTTTTATTTTCTCATTCTGACAATGAAACAAATTTTTTTACAGCTTATATATTATTTTTAGAAAAATTTTAAACTTGAAATTCAATAAAAAAAATTTTTTGCTCAAATATAATTTTATATCTTGAGTTCACAAGGGAAAATTAATAAATAATTTCAGTAATTTAATGAAAAATAAAAATATTTTGGATATTTTTGCTAAAAAATAGAAGCATCTCTTTTTAGCTTAACATTTTAGCAAATAGTGTATTGCTTTTGAGAATCTTTTACTTTAATTATTATTATTATTTGATTAAATGGTGTTTTGTTGTGAATATTGTATTCACATTATAAATTAGCAAAAAAAAAAAAAAAAAAAAAAAAATATTAGGACGTTTAAAATAATTAGAACATTTTTCATTGTATTAATTTTAATACTGAAACCAAAAAAATAGTTTGCACATTCAAATGTATTTACTGTAACAACTGTTCCATATCCTTTGTGTTTCAGTTGTTTAAAAAATTTGAAAAACTGTCTTATTCTTTGTTCATTGTAATATAATGAAAAGAATGCTGTAAGTTATGATTAACATGCTCATTATCTAACAAATTTTTTAGATATTTAAAAAAAATGAATGCTTATAGTAAATAAAAATGAAGCTAATTTTCTCTATAAATTGGTGAAAATGTTTGGAAAAGTATATTTTATCCAATTTTAATAAAAGAAATGTCTTAATTAGACCTATTACCTGCTCTTTATTTAAAGGCTGGCTGCCTCCCATACTTTTTTTAAAGATATAAATATGCCTATCTAATTTGTTAACTATTTTATTGTATTGTGATTTGACTAATAATGGAATTTCCATTACAATGACAAATTTTCAATCATTTATGCATTGTGGTTTTAATGAAATTTATTTGTATATGGAAATGTTAGTTGTGGTGTGTTTCAGCATAAATATAAATAGAAAACTTATGCATCCATATTAATCATATACATTAGAGCTGATTGATTTTATTGCTCAATATTTTTCTTTAATTTATAAATAATTGTATTATACTAGATGCAACAATCCAGACAGGCTATTATCTTTTTAATATTCCTGCATATGAACTAGCAAAAGTTGTTGTAGAAAATGTGTATTGGCAGAGTACTTAAGAAATATATATTGCATTTTACATGTAAATTTAAAATAGCATTAAGTGTTTTATTTTCTTGTAGTGGGATCTTCACTATTCATAATATTCACAAGCACTCAAATCAAAACTAATCTTGACAATGAGATTAAAATAAGTAATGATCCACTAGCAGAAAAAAAATACTGTGTCAAATATAAAATAATATTAAGAGAAAATATTATCAGTAACTTCCATTTAGTTGTAAATGAGAATATGATAAATCAACATAAATTTTAAACAATAAAAATTGCAAAACTCAGCTCATTGACTATAATCCAGCATAACCACAATTTGCTATTCCAGCCTGCCTGAAGGCATTGGAATAAATCTTAAAGACACAACTCTGCAAAAACAATTACAGGAACTATGCCCTAAAAGCCATACCATCACTAGCTATGGTATGATTCCACTCTTGGAAGGCATGTCCTGTCATCGGTAAAAGATAGCCATCTCAAACCATTTCTGTACCTACCAGAATAACAAGAATCAGTTACTATAATTTTTGAGGTGGCCCTAGTTGGGGATATAATGCAACAAATTTTCTTTAAAAAAATTTAAGAAAATGTGTTGTTTACAATCCATGACTAATTTTTATTCATGTTTAAATTTATAAATAGATTCATAAATCAGTCATTTTAAACATTGAAAAAACTAAGTTGGTTACTGTCTAAACAAAAAATGGAGTTCATGCATCCAATGATGACACAAACCAAAGGAACAAGAATATTTTTAACTTTACCCAGCATTACAGATTTAGTTGAACTTTTCTGTCATAAATCATTACGTGAATTCATTTAAGAGTTCTAAATTTCATACAGACTTGAAAAGTGAAACACAAGATGTTAATTTAAAAATAGTTACTTATAGTTTACAATTGGATTATTTATACATTATTTTTATGTTTATTGTTGTTTTTAACTTATGATCTTTATACTTTCTAATTTCATTTCAATATGAAATATTTTTAGAGACATTTTTGCTAGGGATATATCCCAGGCAATCACAAAAGGAAATGAAATTGATGAAAGATTATTGCCTCCACAGTCTGCTTTAAAAAGAGTTTTGAGAAGTAAGTCATTTACTATATCAATATTTTGTGAATAGTAAACTTTAAATACATTTTTTATTGTAAGAATATATTGTTTTGAAATGGAATCAGCTAATTTATATACAATGGCTCATACCAAATACACATAAAATTCTAAGAAAAGGCATTTCTTTTTATTTCTAAGTGACCATATTTCATTCTTGCATTCTTTAAGGCTTTCTGTATTTTTAATGCATAAATCCACTTAGCTTGTAAATTCATTGCATTGAAGAGGAAATTATTTAATTAGATATGATAAAATTGATTAGCTTTTTCAACATGAAAAAATTAATTCCATTCATTTACATTTAAACCTTTACTGTAAATCTATATAAATTTTATTTAAATTATTCTGTCTTTTATACTTATTTATAATTTCTTCCAATAAAATTTCCTTTAATCTTATTTTAGCTGTAGAAAAAAAGCCAAGAATAGTTGGAGATGAAAAAAAGAAGAGAGAAAAAAAGCCAAGGGAACCATTTTTTACAATGGATCAAGTGGTTGACAATTCTTTGTTTTTGCCTGGGAAGAAAATTAATCTCACAAATGCAACAATTAATGAATGGTGCCTGGCTGAAACTACAGAGCTCTGCACAGGGCATGAGACATTGTTTTCTGAACTTATTACTGATGATGAATCTGATAAAAAAAATTCAGGTGAAAAAGTCAAAGCATTTTATACTGTCATTACTGAAATGGAACCTCAGTATTGCCTCAAAAACTACTTCTTCAAAAGACCAGCTGTAAGTTTTAATCTCTGAATTTAATTTTCTGTATTGAACTTAAAAGGCATTATTAAATCGGTTGCTTTTCTTTATGTAGCTGTGGAAAAGATGCAGGCGATTGCATTCACCTTTAAAGTCACCATTTTCTTTAGCTTCCAATATGCGCCCATCTTCTTTTGGAATGTTGCGGAATCCGGAAATAGATGTAAGTTTGCTTTTATTTATTGATACTAAAAGTTTGTATCAATCAGAATAGATTTCCCATAGATCACTTTATTGGATGTCGTCTTAGAAAAACTTTCTATGAAGTGTTCTAATCAGAAATTCATTGCAGAGCCAAAAATTTAAAAGATTTCTATGATGATTATCCTGTGATGCAATGAATTATATTCATGTGCCTTTTCATGATTATAAAATGTGAACCAAATAATAAAAAATCTACAATACAATAGCTTTAATGAGTAAACATAATAATGAATGAGAAGGTTGTTTAGTGTATTTATTTATTAATTTTAAATGCATTTTGATGCTAATGTTCAAATTAAAGAAAGTCGCTTTAATGCAGTTCTATTTTCTGTAATAGTCTTTATTTTTTCTCTATAGTTGCTTATCTACTGTTTAGTTTTGAACTATTAATAAATTCATAATAAACTTTAAGAATTGAAATAATGTTTTCTTTTTTTGTTTACATTGCTATGAAAGTCAGCAAAAGAAAGGATAAAGTACAGATTTTTAGTTTAAAATAATTTAAGTGAAAATATATTTTATTCATTTGAAATGTGACCATAGTTGACCCTTAAAAGTAGAAAATGTATGGCCTTTTAGGAACATGTTCTTAAAATTTAGTGAATCTACTACTAACTCATTTTTAATGCTTCTTTAAGTTTTTGCAATTTTTCCAACTTGTTCTTGTAATTTATTAAAATTTAGACTGGCATCTAACAAAACATTTTCACTGTTAACCCATTTCTTTTGAAAATGTTTTTCATAACCAGATGTGTATGTATATATATATATATATATATATATATATATATATATATATATATATATATATATATATATATATATATATATATATATATATATATATCCAAGGAAAAACTAGGGCAAATGGTTTTAAATGAAGAAAAATTAAATATTATATTTTAGTCAAAATTAGTTTTTGCTTTCTAATATTGAAAAAAACTTTACAAAAGCAAATATTGCCAAGCCTTTACAAGGTTGAATTCCTTGTTTGGTTTAATATTTTTCAATGATGTACAATGAATATTTTTTTTCTCCTCATCTCTGTATTTATTTACTTCTAGCATAATGCATCTTTCGAAAATGAAGAGGGCATAGTCCAGTCATTCAGAGATCTTTCATTGCATGACTCTTTTGAAAATAATCATTGTGATGATGGTCCCATAGATTTACCATCCCCTGCTAAAAGTGATGAACCACTGTCTATGATCAATAATAGAAGTGGATTTTTGGAAGAGGATATACAGATGATGATGGTTACACCTCCTGAATTGGTAATTATGTTCAGATATCTTTTACTTTCATTTCATCATTAAATAAAATCAGCTGGAATGCTTTCAACTTTCTAGAATACTGTCTAATAAAGGTACCATAAAAATTTTGCCTATGGGCAAGCCAGGTATATCATTAATTTTTATTCCCTTCTAAATCAAAGAACAGGACAAGGTGAAAAAGTGACAACACAGCGAGTGTGTGTATCCCCTCTTCTGAGTATTACTGACACATTTTGTGCTTTGTAGTCTAAGAAAGAAAACTACATGTATTTTAGATGCCTTCTTTACAAATGATTGAAATTAACATTTGATATAAATATACAATTTTGGTTACAATACATACCAAATTTCATATATCTAAACTGTTGCATTTTTCAGTGATATTTTTCATGTGCATACAAATATACAGGCAGACAGTAAACTTAAAATATGATGAATATCTATAATTCTGATGATAAAATTGTATGTCAAATGCATCTAGCTAGTTACTCAAAAGCTATTGTAATCACATTCATAATGATAGACTTCTTTTCACAGTCACTTAAGAAGAATTTTCTGTAGATCTCATAAATCTGATTTAGTGCAGTGGCAATCTAAACTCCTGATTGGTTAGGAGTTCTTCACTGATTTTTCTTTGGAACAGTCAAATGGATCATGAAGTTTATGTTAGAAGATCAGCTTATCTATTTCCAGGAATTAGAAGGCATCCTTATTTTGATGTCACCAATCCTTTACTAAATAGGTTATCTGTTTTATTCTATCTATCTATTATCTTCTAATAATTTGTTAGAATATGATCTAGCTCTACTCAACGCCATTCTTAACTCTTTGTATCAAATTATCAATGAACAATAAAAACAATTTTCTTTGTTTTTAAAGTTTCATTCTGACATCATTATGATAATAATTACTTCCTTTTATATAAAAAATATCTTTGGTATATGATTTTTGAAAATTTAAACATTTAATTAATTTAAATAGAAATTTAAAACCAAGCCCTCTCTTTTTCAATCGCTTATTTATTTCTTAACCTTTCTATTTTTAACAATTGTTATTTTAACTAGTTTTATGATTGATAAAAAAATTTCTACTTGTTTCTATTTCATTTATTATTTCTGGTTGAAATTTGATATTATATGAGCTAACATATTTTCTGAATCTTCAAATAAGTCTGTTATTATCTAAATGCTCTGGAATTTTTATCCCATTTCAAAGAGTAATTTTGGAATCAAATTCTATTTCATTTTAAACACTGTTTGAAGTTTTATAGAAGGGGGGAAAAAAGCATTTTGCTCAGGTTCGGGAAAAGAAAACTGCATTTATCTCTTTTGTTTTTTTGAGTAGAATAAAGAATAAATATGTTTGCGTTTTTAATTATAGAAATTCAGGCATGAAGTGATTTGATTGTATGTTATTTTCTTGAATTTTCATCGAATCTTAAGAAAGTAATCCTTCAAAATTGTTGTTTTATTTTGCTTGATTTAGCAACTTTTTGTTTCTATTCATTTTATCTTTATACTTAAATTCTTTATTCTGCTGCATATTTATATATTTGAAGTGAAATAAATAAGAAACACCAGATAGATTTAATTCTATATTTTTTGCAGGTAAAACCTTTGAATGTTCGTTATAACCAAAAACCTTTAAATATAGATTCAGACAGACTGAAAACTTGTATGTGGAGTGTCATATCTGCCAATCTAACACAAGTAAGAAATATTCTCTTACATGTTTATGAACTGAAATTAGATATTTTTTTTAATCAAGAAGGGAGGGGGATTAATAATGGAATATCTTATTCAGAATCTGTTCTGCAAGCAATTCAACTCAAATATGCTACACAAGAAATTCCTCATTTTTATTATAAATTCACAGATCAAGGTGTTTTTTATGTGCTAATTAGAACGCTGAATTAAAATTGTGAGTCTTTGAAACTAACATTACAAGCTTTATTTAATTGAAAGGGATATAGAAAAGTTATATAATAATTTTCAAAAGAGCTTTTAGAAGTAACACAATACCCACCCTATTTAAGGGAGAAATAATCTTCCTTTGTACATAATCTAAGATTTCAAACATCCATGTTAGAGCTTCTATCATTCTCTTAAATATTTAGGTCGATTTTTGAATATTTCTGTTCACTTCCATTGAAACAGTGTTGCAATTTTATAGCATGAATATTAATTTTTCGAAAATTAATATAAAATCTTTGGTTAAAATATGATAGTTTGGAAAACTTACTGAAAAATGTTGAAAGTGATGTGAAACGACTTTTTTAATCTTTCTTATTTCATGCATTCATAATGACCTATACTGAGAATGTGAAAAGGCATTTCAATTCAAAGTAATAGTTATTTAAAACATATTATACATGTGTGTGTTAATGCATTTTACAAAACAAATATTTCTTTCTGTTAAATTCATTTGAAAAAAAAAATCTCATTTTTATAAATATTTAATTTACATCAATTTTATTATATTAATAATAAGCAATTTTTAAAATAAATCATTTTTATAATACAGAGTATTAGGAAAAATTCACTGTTTATAAAGTGTGCTCAATAAAAAATGAAATACTTCTTCAAAAAGATTTAATATTTTCTAACTTCAAATCTTATGAAAATATTTTCTAAAATAAGTAAAAATTATTAATGTAAGTTTTTATTTGGTATTCTATGGTAATTTTAAATTTTTAATTTGCATTATGGTAATCTCTACATTGTACCCCTGTACGTCTATCTTCTATTTTTGCATTTTTCTTTTGTTTGGGATTTTCTCTATGAAGTTCATTTATATGTAATAAAATGATTTATAACCACAATGATACAGTCTTTGTTACATTGAACAAGTAATCAAGTAACAAGAACATTTCTGAATCAAGTGATTTCTTTTTGAAGAAAGATTACAAAAAAATCTTCCTTCCTACATCTGAACTTGCATGGAATATTGTGTATTGGATAATTTTATATCATAGTTGAAGTTGTTTCGGAATTTTCTGTGGCTTTAGTGGGTATGTTACAAGGAAATACAAATTTAAGTAAGATATGCATTGCTATGTATATAGCTAGAAAGCATAATAATGTTTATTCATCACAGACTAATAATGTGAAGAATATTATTCAGCATCTAATTTCATTAGATTAAATGATTTTTCATAAGACTTATAATTTTTCATAAAAGTGATGATGCTACTGATTAGCCCATTAAAAAATTTTCACAATGAATCACTTTCTTTAAGTGGCCCCATAACCAGAAAGTCAAATCAGCAAAACTGGTGATCATACAAAGAAAACAAACAGCTAAACATCCTGTTGTGAATGAAAACAAAAAATTGCCACAAAAAATATATGGTCATTGCATGCTAGTTCTAATACTTAAAAGCCTGTTATCTTGCATAAATTATGTTGAAGCAAAATATTGTCATTGCTGAATTTAGTTAACCCAAAAGCATTGGCTGTATAATGATGCTGCTTGTCAGTGCAGTGCTATGGAAAAGAAATACATTGAAAAGAATAGTCCAATTAATTTAGAAATGAATACATTGTAAGCAATAATGTGAGGCTAATGCAGTGAAATTGTATTTAAGGTATTTGAAGGTTCTTCTCCCAAATGTGGCAATTCTGAGTGTTCACCATTCTGTTTAAATACCAGTATGTATGCAACACACCAGTATGTATTCTGAGAAGAAGAATCAAATCAAATAATAATAATAATAATGTTTCTGGCCATACCAAACAGCTGCTGGGGTTAATCTGGTATAAAAATTAATTAATTACCTCATTACACTCTACATTAACACTATTAACATTTATATTAAATGTTACTTATCACTCATTTTCTAAAATTAAGTTTTAAAACATATAAATTTCAAATTTTAATTATTACTGTTATTATGAACAGTTTAATAATTGATGAATACAAATAATAAAACATTTAATATGTAAAAATAATAAAAAAATTATATTTTAGAGTAACTTTGTAAAACATTTCAGTGAGGCTCAAATTTTGTTTCATCTGCTTTTCTAGTCTATAATTAAAGTAGTTGGGTAATGAGAAATAAATGCTTTTGGGTCATGTCAATATAAAAGCTAGATAAATATCAGACTGAACAATTTTGCATCTATACTATTAATTTAAATAAATTATAATTTCTATTCTAATTTATGATTAAATGTGAGTTTTAATAACTGATCATTAATTTTATTTTTTGTTGTTTTATATATGTATCATACAAATTGATCATGAAATGTAATATATATTTATGCTTTTTCCAGAATTCTACAAAATCTGTGCTTTTCTCAGAAGTTCACAAAGAAGTCCAAAAACGATATAAACCAGACAAGCATGAAATTATACCTCAACAACTTAGCTTTGTTATTTTGTTGATTTTAGCCAATCTGAAAGTATGTGCTGTTAGATATTTTATTTGATTACTCTAATTTAGTTTAGCATTTATGAAAAATCATGTCTTTATGGTTTAATAATTTTTACATCTGTATCCAAAATTATTGTTAAAAAATTCTATATTTCGTAAAACTTTTATATAAAATGGAAATTTGTCTAATAGGTATTTTAATAAATTTTAATGGATAATCTAATGCATATTATATATATATATATATAATACTTTATATATATATATATATATATATATATAATATGGGTCTAATTTCAGTTCTAATTTATTTCTGGAGTTTTATCATAATTCAGACCATTTTGACTTCATTCTAAAATATTCTCTTATTTCCTGATTCCATTCCACTTTTTCTATTTTATTAATTCAACAGAAGCTCTGTAAAAATGCTTAAACCTGCACTTTAATATGCTCTGAGTGAAGGGATATAAAATTGTCAGCCTTTTTAAAAGATCCCTATGATTCCCATGCCTGGGTCAACATATGTAGAGAAATCCCTATCGGAATCTCATGTTATTTAAGAACAGGGATAAATAATTTCTGCTCCTATATGGCTGGTGAGGACGTTAGTTCTCCCACGTTTCTTGTACATAAATTATGCGTCCTGGAATGGAATAAAACGACCTCTCTGTTGTCGGCCATGACGCTGCTAAAAAAATTATGTTTATATATATATAATAAGCTATATGGTTTTACTGATTATATATATATATATATATATATATTGTTACGAACTTATAATGTTGTTTCAAAGAGCAGTTAGTTAGTGTTAGGAAGACAGTGTTATGGACAGCTCTGTTGGATGCTGAACGAATGACAGATCAGTGACCCCCCCACTGGACAAGCTTTTTGTGACAAAACAGAATGTCCCGAATGTCAATCGGGATTTGAGGATAATACTGTTATTACCTGAAATATGAGATCCTTCTAGAAGTTTCTGTGCTCTATTCAGAAGCTATAAAAAGCCAGCAAACTGAGTTGAGCTCTAAGAATTAGTGAGACAAATGATGCCGAATCTTGGAGTCAAGTATTGAGGTTGCATCAAGTCGTGTGCTGAGTAACCATTCATGTAGGCAAAATAACAGTTAAGAGTCAGCAGTCAAGTTCAGCTAAAGCAAGTAGACGTTTGGAGGGACGTGAATAATTGTAGGAAATCTTTCTTCCTGCTCAGGTCTGTCTCTCTGATTTGTGATGTTATAGTTACTTACTACCAATTCATTGTCTGTGTGCTGCTATGTGCTATAAATGTTCTTGTGTACATCTCGGTTGTGTTTTTGCTGTCTGTGTGTGCGTCTCTTCAGATTGAATAAAAGTCCTTATTTCTTACTCAGCCTGTTGGGTTGTTTCACAATACATCCATTATACCGGGCTCTTTGATTGTTGTTGGCTTTGCAGAATTTTGTGGGGAATTTTCCGTAACAATACATATAGCCAGTGAAGTGTGATTGCTTCTTTCTAATAATTAAATTAATAATATCTTAGAGAATTCTGATAAAATGTAATGAAAATTTTACATATGCTAAATTAGAGTATAGAATATAAAATAATCAAATTATTTTAATGTTATTTCAAAAGTTCAAATTATAATCAAAGAATCGACACTTTATTATTATCTAAAGGAGATTATCTGTTATTATAAAAGAAGATATGTTACATATCATGATAATGCATCGTGCCCTCTTTTTTATAGCTGCCAATTCAACTGACACATTATTAGGTAGAATTTATTTTAATAAAATTATTTGATACTTATTTATATAAAATGCTGAATATTTTTATTAATGATATTTCAGATAAAGAATTAAAAATTTAAAGTATGATAGATTTGCTTAATTTATTTCTAAAAATTCCGTTACATGATATAAATTTGATTAAAATTTCAAATGTGAAATATATGTATATAAAAGATAGATAGTAACTTTTCAAAAGAAATAATAATAAAACCAGTATAACATAAGATGATGAAAGTATTTAATAATAAATGCAGATATGTTTTTATTCTCCAAAATTCCAATTTCTTCAAAAATGTATGTGTATCTGCACATGCACAAAATATTGGATTGAATTGGATTCTAGAGTTAAATTGTAATTGCTTTTGTTTTTTTAATTATTGTTTTATTATTATCTTTTTCTCATTTCTTGCAGGAATTGTTTTTAGAAAATACTGAAGGCGATAAAGATATAATTATCAGACTGGACATATCAGATTCAACATCTGAGAGGATCGAAATTTATTGAAATATTATTTATACAGCTTTGTAATTGCTTTGATTTTTGTTATTTTGCTGTTTTATGACTTTACTAACAATGAATAATTTATTCATTTATAAGAATCTTGTTGTTTCTTTTTATTATTTCATATTAGATATATTATGAAGATCATGATGGGTTTATATCAATGGAAGCAAACTATTCATTTAAATTAATTAATAAAAAAATTTTAATCAGTGGATTTTATCTGTTATTTACACAATGATTTATTATGTTGGTGGTATATTTTGTACTCTTGTATAAATTGAAAGATCAGCCTAGTTGCTATGAGTAATCTTTTATTGTGGTAGCTAAGAAAATTAAAATGTAATTTCATATTTGATTGTTTTTATATAGCTAATATAAAAATGTGCTTTTTTTTATGACTTGTAGGAACCAAAGTATTATAACATAAGTATGCATGTTATTCAAATATATAGAGAAAAAAATCATATCTGGTTTATAAAAATAGTAAATATTATTGGGCTATTTAGTTGTCAGAAAAGTATACTAATTTGGAAGGAAAAATTACAAACACTACTTAATGATTAATATGTTTTTGCCTGCACATAAATTTTATTTCAAATTATTGCTGAAGTTTCATATTGTCTTTGTAAAAAAAGAGTTTCAAAATTCTTTCTAATTGCTTCTTCTAAAAAGTCATAAATCAAACCAGAATATTTAATCTGTTAGATAATTAGTTTTTTTTTTTTTTTTTCAGATAAGTTAAAATCTGCATAGTCAAAATGAATATATACATAGTAAATTTGTGTATATAAATTCATCTTTTAATTTCCTTTCTGGATAAGGAATGGTCATCAAGCAAAATCCAGTAAGGAAATCTGAAATATTTTCATATTGATTTAGGCTACATGGAAACAATTATCTTTTTCCACGTCATTTTAGTACATACAGATGAGAAAAACTGATATATGCAAAATTCTTTGAAAAGGTGCCATCCTAAAAACATAGTAATTAGGCTGGTAAAATATGCTAATTAATATTTTTTATTTATCTAAATTTATTACAGTAATGGTCGAATTCAATTAGTGGTTTTAATTCATTTATTATTATTATCATTCTTCAATCTAATATATAAAATCCTTATTCATGGTTAGTAACTTCTTTTATTTCTTATGGTCATTAACAAAAGGACAAATTGTTTATATATTTTTAGATTTATTTGATAGTTTTAATTCTTTTATATCATTAACCCTGAAAAATTAACTGTGCATAGTATTTTTAGTGTATAAATGATAAAAATTTTCTCGTAGATATTTCTGCATATTGAAATTATGTATTGAATTTTTTCCCAGAAACTTTCAAGAGCAATACGTAGAGATTTGATTGTGCTTTCACTTTTTACTTGTTCAACAAACCACAAATTTTCACTTACATGCATTTTTAGATTTTTTTTCATCAACTTCTATTCCCCAAAGACACTAATTTAAAAGTCAAACTTAAGTAACCAGGAATGGCATCTACAATTTAACTGATGCTCTAGAACATACCTGCCTGTTTAAATGCAGGGGATGGGGGAGCGAATGGGAGTTAGAATCAACCTGGCAGAAATAATAAGTAATGAAAAAAAAATTACAAGAAAAATTTGTGGAAATTGAATTAGTAGATCATCACAAGTATCCTTAAATTTCCCTTTCAAAATTTTATTGTTGTTTTAACTATAAACTCGAATATTTAAATGCATAAAACTGGATAAATTAAAAATTTATTTTTATTGATTTCCCCTATTGGAGGGAAGGACAGCTAAAAGGTATTCAAGAAAATTTGAGCCATTGCAACATCAGCCAACACGACAAATCCATCAGATGCCCTGATACAGTAGAAATGCTAGTATCTTAAAAGATCTCAAACTCACTATAGTTAGATATTTGCAAAACATTGCTACTAAATATTTCAGTACATTCGATAACAGCACAAATGTAGCCATTCAGGAAATCTCAATTTGTGACCCCAGGAATAACAAACATTAAAAACACCCTCCAAACAATCCTTCACTAAATGAGCACTTTGTCTGATGAGACTTCCTCCATCTCTTTCTTCCCGAGTAAGTGACAGCTAAAAAGAGTAAAGTACAACTGTCCAATAATTCATTTAGACATATTTGACATAATATTTTTTCTCGTTTCTTTAAATTAATATGATCAACTATAATCAAATTTTTTTAAACTTCTTTCATATATGTTAAGGAAATCTTGGTAACATTGTTTAAATTTAAGTGCAAATCATTTGTTATGTTTCTAACACTTATCTTACTGCTGAAGCAGAAGAAAAAAGACTACTGAAAATAAGCGTTTCTCAAGAAACATTGGCATTAATTTCTATTGATTTGTTTCGAATTTGTTATTGCTTGAAAATCCTTAATTGCTTTGCTTTTTCTTAATTCGGAATGTGCTCATTTTTTTTTTTTCCAAAATAATTACTTGTGAGTATATTACGATAGATTCCTAAATAAACAATTTTATGAGGAAAGAAAAGAGATAATATTAAATAGGGATTGTTTTTATATCTGTGTTATAAATCTTTAAAATAATCGGCTGTCCGATGGTTTAGGCGAATTTTATTCTGTTTTAGTTTAAAGCTGTGGTATAGTGGAGCCAATCCGGCACTACATTTTTTTTTAACAGAAATAAATTGAAAGATGATAAAATACCTCCTTAAAACAATGAAATCTTTATCATATCCTTACTCTCGAAAATATGGTTGGTGTTTCAAATTTATAAAAGTAATAAGCCAGTGGTGAAAATGGTTACAAATATTTAAATGTATTTTATATTATTTATTTCAAAACAATCATATTTTCTATATCTGTCTGTTTTAAATTAATCGGTTTCTTTACTTATATTAATATTCCGTTTTGAAGGTACACAAAGATTGCTTAGAATACCAAATTTTTAACCATGGTCAACTGAGAGAACGACGTCTGGGCTGATAGGCCTTCTCCAAACTTTCTTACCACATCAGCGGGGAACGTTTCTCCCACAACGGGAAATACAAATTGCCCATACAAATCGGATTGTTTAGAGAAATCAAAGTTTAAATCTGGAACTCATTGACCCAGACGCCGAAGCTTAATCATAAAGCTATAATGATTTTTTGGTGGATGTAATACAAAAACTGCATGATTTCAGATAATTCCATTTTTGTTAAGTTAGTGGACGGACGTGAATTAAAAGTTTTCCAGATCTGGCAGTATTTTATTGCGCAAAATTCGCCGACAATGTTCTGCAAAGAAACAGAGGAGGGGGGGGGATGCCGAGTTTAATGGAATTGCAGTATTTACCTGAACTCACATGTTTCCATGCGACCCATGCTCAACAAGTGCACTCGTCTGTCTACGGCAGAAGGCCAGTAGCTAACTCTCTAGAGACACTCTATATTCTACCATCACATGATTTTATTTTGAAATCGTTTAGTTTTAGTCGATTTGGAATTAAAGTAAACTTTAAAAATTATTCTTTAACTTTCTCATTATATTCATCTTTTGAACTACAGTGCGTATTATGCTAATGCTTGATCAAAACTAAAATATATGTGCAAATAATAAATGAAAATGTGTTTGTTTGTTGGCAATTTACATGAACTAACTACAGCTACAAAATTTTGCACAAATGCATTATGCAGAAGAAATGTTTGTCTGATTTTTTTTAGAAATGTTAATATTTAAACAGCTACAAAATTTGGCACAAATGTAATACAAAGGAGAAACGTGTACCAGAAAGAATTTTTTCGCTATAGAAATGTTAATTAATGAAAAATGAAACGAGATTTTAGCATTTTTGTATAATAGCTTTCGAAAATGTTATACGAAAGTAATTTTTTACATTCTTTTAAAATAAAATTTTTTTGGAATAATATCATTTCAATTACGCACTTTTCCAATGAATTTCGACAATTTTTTTAAAAAATTTTATCCATCGTTTTTAGCATTTTTTTAATGAAATTCAAACTATTTCTTGAAATATTTAATAACGCGATTTTCTTCCATTGCTAAAAATTGAGGAAAAAGAACGGTTCAACTAATAACCTATGTGGTTTATATCAGAAAACAGAAAGTGAAAAAGATATGCTATCAAAAACATAACTTGTAAAAAACGAAGTCTCGCTACTCAGTTCTTCTGTCGTAAAAAGTTGTGAGATCCATGTAATACCAAGTCGGTCAATTTATTCAGTCCCTACTGAAGGGTCCTTCTGTCTTAAGTTATTACGTAATCAGCTAACCTAACAACATCTTATAGTAACCATATCAATATTAAAAATCTTTTACGGTTTAAATAAATAGATTGACTTGGCCATCGCATGAAAACACAATGCATCTTTACATTAAATTAGATTACATTAACATATTATATTAAATTAGATTGTTTAGTGCGATTGCCAAGTCAATCTATTTATTTAAACCATAAAAGATTTTTAATATTAATACGATCACTATAAGATGTTGTTATGTTAGCTGATTACGTAATAACTTAAGACAGAAGGACCCTTCAGTAGGGACTGAATAAATTGACCTACTTGGTATTACATGGATCTCACAACTTTTTACGATAGAAGAACTGAGTTGCGAGACTTGGTTTTTTTTACAAGTCATGTTTTTGATGGCATCTCATTTCTTTTTGTATGTAGTCTTCCTCTTTTTCTTTTCGGGTACTACTTCTTGAGCTTCAGCTACATTTTTCTACATTCTTTCTTCATTTTCTCTTCCCTGTCTCTATGGGTTTTTCTCGTAAGCTTTGATGTTACAATTTTTGACAAGTCTGGACGGTAAATGCTTCTTAGTCTGTTGTATTCACAAATTGAGGATTCCTGCGCTTTAATACTTCCAAAGTCGACATTAATTAGATGTAAGCCATCCAGACTTGTAACTTTCGAAAGTGCCACGTAAGCTTGACCGAATGTGAATACTGTAGAACCTATATCCATCAGTGCATTATTTAGACTTAGGCCTTGAATTTTGTGTATGGTTATAGCATAGGCTATACATATGGGAAAGTGTTCGCGATGAACATAAGCTCTATTAATAATTTCAAATTTAGTTTTGACCGGACTAAACTCGTAAACATGTTCTTTATTAAATGTAATGTATATTTTCTTAATTATTTTTGCATTTTCCGGATCAACCTTTACTTTTTGCACTATACCGATAGAACCATTAACTAACCCAAGACTCACGTCAATATTTCGCCTTAACATGACTTTTGCTCCTATTTTTATAATTATGTTCTCTTCCAGGCCTGCAGTCATAGAAGCATCGTCTTCATATTTTTTTATACATTAACGAGCTCTTTTTGTTAGGTATCTGGGGCAATCTATGCTATCTACAGCTGTAAGTTTTATTTGGGTATGTGGAAGAGATTTAATCATTGCAGTATTTAATTGTTGACACATGTTTTCTGTAGGTAGTAAGCAACCGGTATCATCAGGAAGTTTCGAAAGGTGTTCAATTATTTCAATTAATCTTTTTTCATTTGAATTGGATTTGAGAGTTATTAATCTAGTCGAGTGTAAGTCGCAGTCTTTTTGTGTAGTCACACCTAATCTTATTCTATTTAGCATTTCAACAAAGTCATAATCATTGAGCTGTCGCATGTTAATTGTAAGTTCATCGTATATGAACAGTTCAATCCACAGATTCGGTATACTGAGGGAACCTAATAACTTGTTAGTTTCAGCAGGTGATAGTTTTTCAAAAGGTGACTTTTCTCTTACCGGCGGGAGCTGTAAGAGATCTCCGAAAACTACAAGATGTTTTTTTTTCCAAGCCACCCATTCTGATCATCGCTTGTGTCGAATATTTCAGATAAGCGTAAATGAATATATGTTAAAGTAACATTGGATATCATCCACACTTCGTCTATAATAAACAACACTACTTCTTTCAAATATGATCTCAGAACTTGGAGCACTTCATCAGAAAGTGGCTTGTACTTCGGTGTTTGTTTGTGTTCTATAGGCAGCTGCAATAGTCTATGTATAGTTAATACATTCACATTGAATGCAACTATTCCTGTTGGAGCACTAACTGCTACTTTTTTGTTTAAATACGTCTTAACCCAAACTTTCAGAGTTTTTTTTTTTTTTTTTTTTTTTTTTTTTTTTATTAAAAAGCTCTTTCCAGTGCCACCAGTTCCACTCACAAAACAGCGTAAAACGGCAGCGTTATTATCATTTGTGTCCATTTTATTTGTGATCATATCGAAAACTCTTTTTTGATCGGCATTAAGTTTTGCGATCATACTTTGAAGATCAGTTTGCTCTTCTTCTACCAGATTGATTCTCTGAAAGTCACCCATTGCGTTTGCAGCTTCCACAGCTTCTAATTGAATTATTTCAAATTATATATTGTTACAAATCTGTAATTTTGCTTCCCAGCAGCGAATAGTGTCATCATAAGAAACACCGTTTTACAGTAATCTGTATTGGATGCTGTCGGATGCCGAGCCAGTGATCCCAGAGCTTGGTGACAAACTTGGCGACCATTTGGCGACTTGGTGGCGATTTTGCCGACAAAATGGATAATGCTCGAAACTTCGAGAAATTTATCGATCCGTCCATTATTGCACGCATATTTTAGTTTTTCCTTGATTTATACACTAAAAACTAATTGTATTCTAAATTTGAAGCTTCTATGTCTGCTAGAAGTGCCTTAGAGTTTTGATGATCGGTCAGTCAGTCAATCAGTCAGTGACAAAATTCACAAACTTTGACTAGTTATAGTTCTTAAACTACTGGTTCAAATTTAATGAAATTTGAAATATACCGTGTTTATATAATGCCTGCTTGGTTACTGAAAATTCAGACTTCTAGTTTTATCTACAACGAAGTTATAGAGTGTCGAAAATGGCCTGAACTGCTTCGAGAAAAGGATGGTACGGCTGTGCCGCTTGTTTTTGCTCGACTCGGCGGGGGCACTACCGTGCCCCCAGATTAGGCAATTTGAAATAGAGGAAGCTTTTAATGTCATAGGACATGATTCCGTTAGAAGGTTCATGTGCGCAGTAAGCAAAATAAATTTCAACCTATTAAAATAACTCTCACAATTTGATGCTTAGAAATGAATATCAAGTTATGCATGAGATTTAATTGAGATTAAAAACGATCAAGGTTTTGTAACCAGTTGGGTATCAAAAGGCGTCTAATAAAGTTATGTTGGAAGTTTTCAAATGCTCTAGGGTATCTTAGAGTTTATCAATCTTAATTCTAAGCCTATTTTCGATTATATCAAAAATATTTCGGATAAATTTTTTGAAAATTACTTTTTATTAGTAACGAATTTCTTTAAAAATCTCCCTGTTTATGTTCCAATATATTGATCATTCTGAAATGACCCCATGCCGAGCTGGAACATCCTTTCTATTATTTTCAAATCTGAATAAATTTTTAAATTTTTCTAAATTATTTTCAACATATTCAAAGTACACTATATTGTGTGCGTATGATTATTTATGTGAAACCAAACTATTATCTATTTTCCATTAGCATTTTTACCAAGTAATAAAAAGCCCACCTTTTGGCATCCAGACATAAAACATTTTATTTACTAATTTTGAAACATTGACTTATTTATTTCACGGGAAAAAATCCATTAAAGTGCATGTAATTATTACATTTTTTTTTTTTTAAAAAAAGAAGATCTGTCGCATAAATAAAATTCACAAATCCTGATGTTGGTGAAATTTTTAGTTTACTGCACAGAAACAGCAGAAAACTGACGCTATATCCTCTATCATGTGACTATGACGTCATATGAATTGAATATATTAGCTAACGTATTATATAAGGGGAGTAATTCACATACCTATAACGTCATAAAATATTTCTTTTAAATAATTGTATACAGGTGCTTTACTTTCATGCAATTTCATTAATATTCAACTCTTCATCGAAAACATTTCCAATAATAAAAAATGGAACTCAATCGAATCGAATCGAAAATTCACCGTGCTTTGTAAACAAAATTTTGAAATTTTTCTTGAGTAGTAATCAATCAAGTATCCAAAAGAGATTCAAAATTTTCTTGCATTACCGATGTGATTGTAAAAATAGCGCTGAATAAAAATTATATTTTATAGAAATCTGATTATGTTAGTATTAAAAATTTGTATTATTTTATTAGCATAGTATTTTCAATTTTGCTTTCCTAATTTCCCATTAATTGTAAGAATTACATAAACTAGTGCCAACTACCTAGTTTACATAATAATGATCTGGATAAAATAAAATAAATTGTGAATGTATTTATTCACATATAAAGCATTTAAACTGATTTTACTTTATATAATATATAAAAATTTTATATTTTAATAGAGTTTGTTAATGAATATTATTAAAATAGATTTAATATTTTTCAAGATTTATTTACAAATTTAGTACACCTTTTAAATAGCCACTTGTTGTTTTATTTTGTTGAAATTTACTGAAGAAAATGCCCAGGAAATGCCAATTAGGTTTTTCTGAACAATTTGGTATGTCCCAATTGTTGCAGAGCTTAAATGCATAGCATCATCACTAATAGAGCTATTGCTAATATTTATAAATTATTGCAAAGATTTCATTGTGATAATTCATTGAATAATAATCTGATGCAAGAGTCATCATTAATGGAAATTTACCATTTATTTATTGAGATATTGTTCTGGGAACATAGCATGTATATATGATTAGTTAATTATTTTTTATATGTGTTTTCTTAAAAGAATACTTCTTTTCCATAAAAATATTTTAAAAAAACATTTTATGTATCAGAGTGCTTACTAATATATTCGATAATTTATAATAAGAGGAATGCTTATAAGAAAAAGTAATCAATGAAAAATTTTTTGAAATTATTATTTTATATTCCTTTATTAAATATTTAGAAATATAAATTATATTCAATAATGCAATAATTATCAGTAAGATAAATAATTTTTCCAACATGCATCAGAATTTGAACCTCATGATTTATTTAATTAACAGAACCAAGTTTAGAAGGAAATATATTAGAATAAAAATAAATATTATTGATTAATTGGGATGAAATATAATGCAACAACCTCTTTGGTATTATATTTGTATATTATAGTACCTTTTTCCCAAATTCAATCTCCAAGCAACTGACATATATCACTCAAATTGTGCCTTATTTGTAATAGAGCCTAACAATTTTAATATTATCCTATGATTACCTTGTAAATCTGAGTGCTGCTATAATTCTTTAAGTATCATAATTGGAATAATTAGAAAATAGCATTACAAATTTGATTCTCATGTTATGAAATGAAACAAACTAGTTTATGATAAGTTTGTTGCAACACCAGTGTTTGTAAAATAATTTTAAAATTTGCAGGGGACATTTAAGATATCAAATACAACAAATGAATGTTTCAAAATTGAGCATGCTACTAATAATCCAATATGTAAAATCAATTATGCCATCAGAGATGTCAGTTCTAAATTTCATTTTTGTAGGATTGCTGTGAAATTATTTAAAATGTAATTTATTTTCTAGGAAAAAAATTAAAGTAGTTTAAATAAGTGTTTGATTGTTAGTGGCATCATAACCAAGGCAACTTGATTGTGATCCCATTTCAAAAGTTTATCAACTTCTTTATAAAAAAATTTTTAATTGATTCAAGTATTGATTTAGCATGTAACCTCATATTTTAAAATAATTTCATTTGAAAGCCAAAATATGTAAATTGTTAGAATTCACTGAAAATTATTTTATTTTATTTTATCATTTCGCAAAATAATTTTCTTTCAGATTTCTCAATATATTTTTTAAATAACTATGAAGTTGAACTTACTTTTTTTGGGGATTGTTTTGTATACATTTTCCTTTATTAACAACTGTATGTTCATAACGATCAACAATGAATGACTTTTTAATTAAAGCTTAATATATACATTTAGAACCTAAATTATTTATCAAATTAATATATCTTGGAAACCAGAATTCTTGAACAGAAAAATTCATTTCTATTTATACATTATATAGTCTGAAAAAGGATTTAATATGATTTCTGAATTGGTCTATTTATTCCAAAACAAAATTTATAAATGATATTATATCGATATTTTTAAAAAAAATCCCGAAATTATGGCTTTGAGAAAATAAACATTATAGAATTTAGCAATATTTAGACCATGCAGTTACCTATGTTAAAGTTCCAACATAAATCATTTCTTTAAAATATCTATTTTGAAGATAATATAATTAATAAATTGTTTTTATTTTTCTAGAAATTCAACATTATTATTCAAAATTATGTCAACACGTGCCAAGATCTGTCTTTATGGTGCAGTTGGAGCTGCAGCTCTTATGGTATGGTATGTGCATATGAAACAAGAATGGGAACGTGAGAAACTTCATCAAGGTGTTATTAAAGACATGGAAAGGCAAAGAATGAAGAAACTTCAACTTGAAATTTCTGCAGATAGTAATACAAATAGCCCAAGTACTTTATGACAAATATAGAAATGCTAAATTTATTTATATTGTAGAAATGTATATAATTATCTCATTAAAAATATATTATGTTTAAAATACAAGTTCTTGTTACTTTATATTACAAGGTGCATAACTTTATTAAAAATTCTTAAAAACTACTTTTTAAAATGGTTTTTATATATACAATCTTAAAAGTGCTTATTTTTGTTTTTTTGCAGTGCTTAGTTTTCTTTCTGATATTGAAAATAAAGACAATTTCACCTAATTACAGAACCATAATGGAACTGTCTAATTATAAATATGCCTTTTCTTTGCAGTTTCTGATCTTTCATCTCTCAATGATTCTCGAGAAATCTGGAAGTCTGGAAAAGTCTTTATCTCAGTTTAGGGAACTACTGATATTATAAGAAAGAAAGGGTTTCTTTAATTTATTTGATACTTTTTCTCATTCTTTTGCTTGCTTAGATAGGGGAAAAGAAATTGTCTCTTTTTAAGGAAATTTTATATCTACATGAAAAATTGTGTGTTAGTTTCTAAAAATGATTTCAGCTCATCATTATGTGCTTTCTATACAAGTATTAACATTGTGAGAAAAAAAAAATTGCACTAATTTGAGCTCGAAATTTTGCTCCATCTCCACAATTCAGGTCTTAAAAAAAAAAAAAAAAAAAAAAAAAAATCGAATTATATGGTAATTTAAAAATGCTAAATGTCTGAATGTGGTAACTCAAAACTACTGTGAGTTAATGGCAATTTGGCATGGTTTCTTAATACCAGATTTACAATTTCTATCAAATTTTGAATAAAATTCATTTACATGTAGGGTTTTTTTTTTCTTTTTCCCCCCAAGTGCAAGTGAAAATAATGTTTCAAAATGCTTAGAGCTATATTGGTAAAATTTAGTACACAGTCCATGACCTTTAGAAGCAAATTCCTTATATTTATACATATTAGGAACATCAAAATACAATAAATTAAATACATAAAATTTGGAAAATAATTTTTTTACTGAAATTTTTAGTATGTGTCAAATTTTGGCTTCAATTTTCCAAAATGCATACTTGGTTTCCTTTAGTATATTGCTCAAAAACACAAATATGCTCATGTGTGGGACTTTAAAAATAAAAAAATCTTGGTTGCTTGTTATTTATTCAAAGTTTCTCGTTTTGTGTGTGCGGGAGGGAATAGTAATAATATCTATGTTAGGAATTATGTGAAAGAATCTTGGAGAAATTTTCCATTATTTTTACATTTGTTGCAGACCTTATTAAGTCATTTCTTATAATGCTACAAAGTCATGACCAAGTTTTGGCTTTTTATGTATCTGATATACATAAACTAATAAAACAATGATTGTATATATATTTGTTCCTAATTTTGAAAGGAAATTTCTGATTTGAAATTATTTCTTCTCTAAATACCTAATGCCAATTGAATTCTTCTAATAATGGTCACGTTCTGCAACTAATAAAGTGAATGAGGGCAGACAAATGCGGAGGAGATACATTGGTGAAAGCTTCACATTCCACAAAAGAAATATCTGATAAAGTTATGTGCTTATCAAGCATGATTGTCAGTAGTTTTTAAATTGTTGAAATGCCTAGATCACCAATAAATTATGTGTCAGGAAAAAATGTTATTTCAACAGAGATAACTGGTAAGTAGTGAAAAAAAAATGAAACATATTCTATGATAAAAAGATGAAGATCAGTGTGGTGTTGTTCTCATGGAATATACAGACAATAGCTAAATCGTCAGTGTCAAAAATTGACAATCTCAGTGTCAACAATTTTAATGTCTGGAAAATAAGAATAGATAAGTTTTTTTAATATCTTATTTAAAGACAATAAATTTTTTTAATTGCAGAGAATTTTGAAAATTATATTTTATGAACAAGTATCTGATGAAAAATGATTTAACAATAGATAGTAAAGTGGAAAATTTGAACATATCATCTATGACCATCTAAAGTAGTTAGAATCCACTCTGAAACATGGCTTAAGAATTGAAAATATCATCAATGTCAGCCCATTAAAAATAGTGCATGTTTTGATTTGTTTTCTTGGAACAAATGACTAAAGATGGTTACTTAGTTACTAGATAACTTAGTTCATTTCATCATAACATGTAGTTTTGAAGTCAAAAAATAGTGTGCTAATGTTGATTATTTTTCGAAAGGTATTTATAAAGAGCTTATTTTTCAAGATAATATTTAACTGTACACTCTATATAAATTAATTCATATTACTTTCCTTAATTTATTTTATTCTTTATTTTTTAATTGTAAAAAATTACTATTATAGCTTTCCTGAAACATTAGTTTTTATTATTATTAAAAGTTTAAACAATCCTAGTTTAAATTTGGTCACAAAATTCATATTTTTCTTCCAATTCAGATTGTATTAAAAAATATTAAAACAGACAAAAAAAGAAAAAGAAAAAGGAGGAATTAAAAGGCATGCATTCATGTAAAGTATGTTTTCTTAAATAAAATTTTTTTTTGAGTTGTTCATAATGTATAAAATAGACAAATTGTATTGGAAAATATTTTTTTTTAACACTTCAATACCAGTTTTTTATAAAAATATTAAATTTAACTACATGCTCTTGTAAAGTTTAATAATTCTTCACATTCAAAGCACGCAAATTTCATATATCATGTAAAATACTGGTTTTATAAAATCGTTATATTTTTACATATTGTTCCACATAATTATTTATAGAGCATGTAAAAACTAAGATCAATAAAACGATTACTAGATTCAGTGATTAATTTAAAATCATATGATAGAATTTCAACTTTATAATAAACATCAAAAGACATTTTAATTATTGTAAAACTGAAGTTTAATAAAAAGCCTACAAAATTAATTTGTATAAAATTTAAATATTTATTATGAAAATAAAATAATTATATAAAACACAGCTTTAGCATCTATAATAAATATAAGACTACCAAAATAAAAATAATGCAAAAGCAAATATTTTGTTTTGCTGGTCTTTCAACAATATCAAATATCGCAGCTTTCATGCATTATGCTAAATTTTGGCACATTTCAGGATTAGTTTTGTGATTATACATCTTAATGTATGAATCTCATTTTTGCAATTTGATAAAGCAATCTTTTTAGATTAGAAGACATGAAATCAGGCTTTTGACTGGACATGATGAAGGTTCAGCATTATAAAGTATTCCACCCAAGTCCACAATGCATAGAAGCCTGATACATATTGAATCCTTCGTAAGTCAAACGTTCTTTAATTAATATTGTGTAAAAGCTTGGAAAGGGAGGTGTGGGCTTTGTTCACTTGATTTTCATTCAATTATGGTAAAAAAAAAATAAGTATATGTTGCATGCTCCAAAATAACCTGTACATGATTACAAAAACTGAATGCTAATAACTAACTAAATATCTTTTGAGTAGCAAATAGTCATTATCTGTGGCGATAAATCTCAGAATCTAATAATATTACATCAAGTTTATACTTGTCAAGTAAAAACAGAGTGGGAGAGATGTAGTTGCCTATCAAGTTTGGAACCAAATTCGTCAAAGAGCTTGATTTTCTATCGGTCTGTACCAAAATTATTTTTTGTGGAAGTGGTTTATAGAGTTCTTGAATTGAATGGCTTTTAACTTCTGGATATTAATGTTTATAGAAAATGGCATAATAATTCAAGTTTAAATAAAAACGGAAGCAAATTTAAAATGGATTGGAGAATGGCCTGTGTACCTAGAGTCTCAACTGTTTAATTGAATAATATTTAAAGTTTTATTATTGAGTTACATTAATGGCAATATTGATTGCTTCTTTGCGAGCCATTTTGAAATCTCGTAGAAAAAAAGCTGTGGCAAATTATAAGTGAAAAAAAGTTTTCAGATAGTCCAAAGTAAAATTTTGCAACTCATCCCTTCTATTATTTCACAAAAGTAAATAAAATACTTTTTTTCAATTCCAGTACATAATTTCATTTGTAACATTAAATAACAATTGAAATATTACATAAGCTCTTTCTCCATGTTGGTTTTTCAGTGGAAGGTATATAATTATTAAATTACATAATCTTCTACCTAAACGCAACAGTAATCATATTCTTTGTTATTTTCTAAAAGTTTTCTCATAATAAATAGAAAAAAAGTTTTAATCATCTAAACCAATTTGATTTTTTTTTTTTTTTTTTGTCATTGAAAGTTTTTAAATGGAAGGAGTGTTTATCTTGCTCAGAAACTTTCAATGCACTTTACTTATAAAAATATATACGCTATTATTTTTCAGATTATTAATTTGTTAAAGCAAAAATGAAAATATATTAAAAAGGGCATTTTTTTTAAATGAAAGATATAATTTTAAATAAGAATCCTGCCATATTTTAAATCAAATTTTCAACTTTTATTCCACTTTTGTGCCGCGAATTTATAATTTATCAGTATTTCTCCTTAATTATATAATTAGATGCCTAGAAATTCGGATGGTATAAAGAGGTTAAAACCTAACACAGAGAATGCAAGTGCAGCTACAAGAGCTGCTTTGAAGGATTGAATTCCAGTTACGATTGCGGCCGCTTTTATGTAAACATAACAATACTGCACTTAATTTTATTGGAAGACTAATTCCGAAAATACAAAACCAATGTATTATTTGGGCAGTACTCTCCAAAAGCGAAGAGAATATCCTCGTTAAAGATCTTGTTACTGTTTTCTTGTCGAGGCGGTCGATAAACATGCAGATGTAAAATCCTGACAGATAGACACTGCAAGCAATTAGAATGATAAAAAAAAAAAAAAAAAAAAAAAAATTAAAAAACCCATCCGAAGACATCCGAAGAATTATCAGTCAATTTAGATTCTTCTGATTCCAGTGATAATGCAAGTTTTACAGTAGCTGTTATAAGTGACACCATTTAAAAAGATGATTTTTGTTTAACAGGATTATAAGGTAGAAAAAATGAACATTTTTTTTGTGGCAGAAATAAAGAAATAATAGACATCAAAGAAGAAGAATATATATCCACAAAAAAAAAAAAAAAAATCTATATGATGAAAATGTTTATGGAATAGAAAACAACAATATTCTGTTCAAATTGCTCAAAAAAAAAAAAAAAAAAAAAAATGTAGGTGCTCCAGAGTATGCTGTTGGCATTTGGAATCTTCATAAATTATAATGTTGAATAATTTATGAAAATATCTGTAATTTACCAATATTTGCACACTGCAATATTAATACATATTATTTGAATAAAGAAATGTATTACATGATAATTATTTTTATAAAATTCATTATATATATATATATTATCGAGTAAAACTTGGCTTTCAAAAAGTAGTTACCAGTTATGACACTAAATATAATGAGATCTTGTACTTAGAGCCATTAGTATTTCTTAAAAAATCTATTTGATATTATTTATTTATTATTTTAAGTATTTTATATTATTTCCAATCAAAAGTAATTAACATAAATATGCACACAAATCAGTTTCAAAATTTTAAAAAAGCAATAATTATGTATTTGTACCTTGCAAAAAAGTGCCCCTAGGTACAGTAATCTCCCATACATAAAAAGAGATATACCCAGTAGGTATAATATAGAGAAGACAAAAAAGGATAAAAAGTGTGGAAATATTGAGTGTTTGTAATAATTAAATTCATCGGTAATTTTGTTTCCTCAGAATCATGTTGCTAAGATTATTCATCCAACTGTCAGAAGGTTAATTGCAGAAAAATCTTCCAATATTCTTAGGATGTCTTCAATTTTTTTAATGGTAACATTTTATCAAAGAATCTTGTTGAAAGTTTCGTGCAATAATTGTTGACAGATGGCAATTATAAATTTTTTGGGATATCAATATTTCAGATAAACCATGACATGTTATTAATTTGTCATGCAGTTATACTTTGGTAGATTCCCCCCCCCCCCAAGTATGTCTTTGCAATAGTTGCACAGAAAGAAGATGCTTATCTTATTGAAGAGAGACATCAGCACGGTTTTGAAGACAAGCAAAATTTATTTTCTTTCTCCAAATAGCATGCTTGAATTTCATAACATTTTTTAATTGTTTGAATTATAAAATTATAATATATACTTTACAAAAAAGAAAATATGAAGTCGACTTAATTATCCATTTTAATGAAGTGGAAGGATAGGTAACAAAAATGCCATAGTTCATGAATGTACATTTTCTACCTCAACTCTTATGATTAAAGACTTTTTTTCTGATGACAAAAGTCATATTTTTTTATAATGGGCAATACTGAAGAATTACAAATATTGTACACTAGTTGCTGTTACTGACCAAATGGCTCACCAAAAATATTGGTTTTATTTCAATTCAATATCTAATGTTCAGCTTCTTCAATCTAGTAATTTTCTAAAACACATTAAGCCACAGGCATTATAGTCATGGTATTTTAATAGCTTTGTACTTGTAATGTTCATTTTGTATGTGAATCTTCACAATGGAGTCGTTTCATGACTTCACAGTGTCATTGTTAGTGTAATCCCACTGTCTTTTAAGATAATGTACTTTCTCTTTATTAGTTTTCAGGTGCAGATGATAAAAAGAATTCTACCTTGATTTTCAACAATGGAGAAAATCGAGTAATTGAAAAAATATTTGATACAACAGTTTTAACTTTATTGTGATAATGAAATCTATAGCTGTTAAGTATGCAAAACAATAAAAAAACAGTCATAACTTCAGGAAAAAACCGGACAGAAATTAAATTAATATCATGAAAAAGACATCTCAAAATGTCATGAAAATCAGTTTTAAGCAGTGTTTTCTATACTGCAAAAAAGAGCCAAAATCATAATTTTTTAATTAATTTCAAAAATATTGCTTTAAGTACACATTCCTGGCCTCTAAAGTATATCTGCCAAATCCAATAGCCTTAATTCAAATTGTCAATCCATTGATATAAAATCCCTATACATATTCTCGTTTATTATTAATAAGAATGAATAACTGTGTCTCTTCTATCATGCACTAGATACATAGACGGATTTTAGGTATTTTTTGCAAAGGAGAGTGTTTTTCATTTTACTATGGAGAATATTATTTTTTAAGACTACAGTTTCTAGTGAGATTTATGTAGTTGAATTTCTCAATGAACATGACTTCACTAATTTTCAAATAAGTATTAGTTAAAAACTGTTTAATTAATATCACAAAGTGAAACTTCACACTGGTAGAACTTATTCTTAAACGGTCAGAACTGGCACTTGTTCCATAAAAAGATAATCAATAAAAATGATTCAGTCCCCTCCCTTCTAAACTGTTTTAAATCTCAAATAAATGGTAATTGTATAGACAGGGTATCCCCATCCCCAATTGGAACAAAAGTTCATTTCTTTAAATTAAATATAATGCCAAGGTATTCGTTAAATAAGAAAAATAACTGTATGAAAATACATGGGCTTCTGTGGTCGTTGATAATTAGTAAAATGTTTCTTTACTTTCTTCTCTGTGCTTATTAAATCACATTTCTCTTAAAATTTGAAGAATTTTTATTTCTAAATTTAGAAAGGTTAATTATAAATTTAGATAAAATTTACTTCAAAAAATCAAATTTAATATATAAAAACTGTCATTAATAAATATTTGCCCATAATA
The DNA here is from genome assembly GCF_947563725.1 of Argiope bruennichi. Taxonomy (NCBI): domain Eukaryota; kingdom Metazoa; phylum Arthropoda; class Arachnida; order Araneae; family Araneidae; genus Argiope; species Argiope bruennichi. The sequence continues at coordinate 107,254,955 of NC_079151.1, read as the reverse complement.
CAATCATCATGACTTGAAAGAAATTTGCAAATCATTCATATTGATAAATCAAGAATTAAACTTAATAATAAAAAGGATAGAGATTGCACTTCTGAACAAGAAAAACAAATCCTAGCTCACAATTATGTGTGCAATATTAAGCTTTGCTAAAAAGTAATGTTTTTTTTCAGTCATAAGGAACATTTTGAAATTGTAATGCTGCATATAGGCAATCGTAATGCAACTGTATGTGTATATAATTATTGGTAGAATATAACTTCATAATGAAAATTTTAATTTTGAACAATTCTTGCATTCAATTAATGCATTGTTTAACATTTCTTAATAATCAATATATTCATTATTTTCTGATTTCATCCTTATAATAATTTATTAAATGTACTTTATTCTTAATACGAGTATGTACAGCAAAAGGCACTTTTCAGTCAAAGGAAATAAGCAGACTAAGTCAATAGATTAGCTTATTAGTATTTTTGAAAATTTTATAGATAGATGCATGAAACTTCATATGGGCATTGATTAACATAATATCTCACTAACTGACATTTTTATAGTATGAAGACTGTATAAAATTTTACAACTTTTCATTATAAACTTCAAAAAAAAAAAAAAAAATGGTGCATTATAACTACATCCCTATTGGTAATTCGAAGTATATGTTTAAGTACAATATTTACAAAAATAAACACTTGCCCCACTTTTTTTTTTAGACAGCTTGTATTTGAATGAAACATGTTAAAACTATTGAAATACTATTTCCAACAAACAAACAACAAAAAATAATAATAAATAAATCTACATTATGTTATGAAATATTGCTAACATTTTTTTTTTTTTTTAAACAATCACAAATACTGTGCTCAATGTATTTAAGGATTTTTTGGCTTAAAAATAGTTTTATTCCTTAAATTAATAAAAGCCACAAATCAAATTAACAAGTAAACAGAAAACCATCAAATTTCACAGTATAAATTATAAGAATTTTGAATTCATCAGCAAATTCACAAAATTGTGATAATTTTGTTCACAGTTCGTACAACTAACAATAAGTCCAGAATAGGTGTTATTTCTTTCAGAAAGTTTCAGGACAAAATATGAAAGGAAATAACATGCTGTGCAGAAAAAAGAAAACATACAATTTTTTTCAAATAAGGAAGTAGTGCCTCATTGATTAAAAGCCCCTCACAGATTAAAATATATATAATTTTAATCTTAAATAACTTAACAGTAGATTAAATATCCCCTCTAAGAGCTTGTTCTGTTAAGTACTAACTACATCACATAACTTTTTCTTGAAGTTCTTTGCAGTAAACACATCTGCAAATAATTACATCTGCGCAACGTCTTTCATATTGCAAGACTCGTCACAGGATGAAAATGCTGGAATTAATTTTAAATTCATAAACTGCTGACTACTTATATCTTCCATCATGAGGACAATTCAGTCGTTTACAGTTTCAATGGATAATCACTTTTTTTTTTTTTGCAACTATTTATATCTTAGGTAAAAAAAAAAAAAAAAAAGATTCGGATGTTTTAATGAAATGTTAATACAATTGTTTTCTCCATTTTACTTTTTCTTAAGAGGCAAATATAATTTTCAGTAGTTGAATTTCTCCATTTTAGCAATCGATTCATTTTGCATTTTGAAATTCTAATATTTCACTTTTTTCTCTCGTTATGATTGTGTGCAAAAGCTGTATGTTTTTTTAAAAAAGCTTTTGGAACATTTGATTTGTCTTGGAGGATTATATATTATAATCCTGTAATATCTGCTATCACTACAAAATATTCATTCATTCTAAGATTACAATGTAACTATATTTTTTCCAGCCATATTAAAGACTATATACTATTTAATAAGGCTAGTTTCAGAGTTCGCCTCAAATGAACCTTCCAGTTTCTTTGATACTGAAACATAGAAGAATCTCATGATATAGCATTTTGGATTTTCATTCCACTAAGAGCAAGCATTTTTTTTTTTTTTTAATATACCATTTTTTAACTGTTTATTAACCAAAAAGAAACAATATGGAACTAGAATAGAATAGCAAGGTGGCATATATTTTAATTAAATATACATTTATAAAATAAAAATAGAGTCCAAATGAAGAGTTCCTCCCTCCCAAGTTTTCAACCATTGAAAAAAGCTTTTACTTAAGTTGAAATCAATACTTAAAATTATTTTATTGGTGCTAATCTAAAATTTAAAAACTTTTAAACTTCATTTGCTAAATATGATGCTTTTTATTTAGCTGCACAAAATATTAAATGGAAACTCATTTCCAATTTTACGCAAATCTATTACTCTACCAACTGAATTACATTTAACAGATGTGCTTTGTAGCTGTAGGAGGAAAAATACAGCTAGCATACTAGGAAAGTTTCAAAAAGAGATTATTTTAATACTAGATTTATGGTGATTGGTTGTAAACCTACTTTTACTGCAACCTATCATTTTGACAAATACATTGAGGTTTTTGATACATCTTATTTTTTAACATAAAAACTTTTAAGAAACAATTATTCATTATAGTTACACATCATTCCACTTTTATAACACTACAAATTCCATGTGGTACTGAAAAATTAGACAAATAACAATCGAGTGTTGGAATGTGCATGCATATCATGTTTACACATATAATTTGCAATAGTCATGTGCAGCAAATAACACTACTTATAAATGTATATAGCTATTGCATATATATCTACAGATTCTGCACCAGTGTTGGAAAATTTAGAAATCTTTAATTTTTATCACATTCAAGTTCATGAAGCACAAATCCATCAATCTGAGAGTTATATGGAAAAATAGATATAATGCATAATGTTAACCAAAAGTTAAGATCCTTGAAAGAAGACAAATTCAAATAAATACATGTTGTATGCATGTTTAATAATTAACTATATATTTCTAATATAAAATATTCATATTTTCTGATATATTTAATAGCAAAATTATGGAACCAGTCATCTAATATTAATTATTACACAAAATAAATGTCAAATTAAAAATGACAAAATTGGCACCATTACTTAATGAAAAATAATATTGTACTGTTTACTCAATTACAACTCGGATTTAATGAACGAATTTTTGAATGTTTGGTAGAAAAAAATACATGTGTATTTTATTCAGTTAAAACATTTGAGTAGTAGTACTAGGCTGATTCTTAACCTATTTATTAATAATGTGAAGATGTTTTTAAATGTGTGTGCATGTATTTGAAAGAAGACTTTGATCAATTTGGTTGGAGCGGAATTACTACCATCCCTTTGGTAAAAAGTTAAACAGAAAGGCATTGCTTGTCTTGCTTTCAAAAATTTATCAAGCTACCATCTTCAGATTATTTTCTTATATAATCCCCTCCCTTTTATTTCTATTCCATGTTTATGGTTTAAGTATAAACTTTCAAGCACAACTTCCAAGTTCTCAGAAATATATATTATATATATATTTTAAGAAACTTTGTATTATATTAGGTAAATTTATGCCGACATATAGAATAGAAAAATAATAAAATGTTAAACATGAATAAATCAACTTTTACAACAATAAATAACGATGCAGTTTAAATATGCTATCCAATACCTATTAAAAGAAATTGTGCAAGATGATATCAAAAAGGAATTTTATTAGTGTACTCAATAAATAAAATACATAAAATAAGTTAACAAAAAAATCCAATGAAGTTAAAATAACAGTTAGCTTTTACCTATTCATATACAAAATTGTAACAAAATTTACACTGTATTTAACAGGATTTTCTGTTTTATAAACTAAAAAAAAGAAAATTTTCATAAAAAAAATTCTTTAATTCTTTCAACTTAATTTTATTTACTTAAGAATAGAATACAGTCTTAGTACAAGATGCACTATTAAAACTAAACATGGAAACTATTTAAATACATACAAAATCTATTATTTGAAGATGACTGCAGTAAACCCTGAATAAAAAGGAAGGGGGAAAAATAATATGTTTGAAATGAACAAACCTCAAGCTTGATACTGAATACTATGGAACTTATCCACTGACATACTTTGAAGAAAGGAAATATCACAAAAAATAATCAAAATTTACTAGAAAATAAGAATTTCAGTTATTTCTATTATCAAATAAAGTTTTAAGAAAAATTATTCATCACAGCTTTCCATGTTACTGATGAGGTGTTATTCTCAAAGCATTAGTCAAATTAGTTCAAGGGCAATCAAATTTTTAGCTAGCACTTAAGGTATTTTTCTGAAGATTCAGAATGAGAAATATATATAAGAATGGATTATTTGCAGGTACTTTATTCTATAGGGAATGAACATTTTGACAATACCTGCAAATCATCATCGCTTCATTAGACATACAACATTTTTAATTTTAATTTAATCAGAATTAACTGCCTATCAATTATTTTGATTAAACTTTTAAATCAGATTTATTTAAAATAACAATTTTAAATAAAATAAATTAAAAAAAGATACAAATATTTGTTTTAAGAACCTTCAAACTACTTCAATGGGAAAGGGGCTATGTATAGTACCTGCAAATGTTATCCTTAAACATATATCAAACACAAAATATTAAAAAATCTATACTATCATTATTACCTGAATCAACTAGTTTTAGTACCGTATCTGTATATGAATGAACTCACTACAAGTTACAAGTTCAAACATTTACACTTTAATTGTACTTATCTTTTTACACTTACTCTATTGCACATTCCAAATAGCTATAATAATTTTCTAATTGTTTTTGTATTTCCTTTGAATTTTTATACATTTTTTTTTTAATCAGGACTTGTTGTCCAAAGCATAAATTATAACCTTTCCTCCCTCTACATCAGATAATCAATTCTTTTAAATAGTCAACATAATACAAGGCGATACAATAAAGTAATCCTATAATCAAATAGAATTTTGCAAGCTTTATATTTATTGCTTATCAATCATTTTAAAAATTTCCTTAAAAAGCAAATGCCAAAAGTTTAGGCAAGTTATATCTAATTCTACAGTATAGAGCCATACACTTCATAACATGGCCAAAATTTACAAAATAAAAAACAAGAAATGTCTCATCAATGATATTTAATGTAAAAATAAGTTACCTATGCCAAGAGGATAAGCATATTATATATATTTAAGCTAACTTCGAGCATCTTTATTAATTTCTTAAAATGTGAGAATTATTTTTTAGCTGCATATGTCTGAAAAAAAAGGAAGATGATGGAAAGATCATGAGGTCACTCTATAAAATTGATGGAAGGAATGAAGCCTACTTTGTAAGGACATACACATTTTGATTACTATTCTTTTCGATGTAATTAGTGGCACTTGAGTTTACATATCATTGTAATTCAAATTGCAGGGAAGGCAAGGCAGTACATTGAAATAAAACCTAGCAAAACTCAACCTGCAGACAATTAAATTTAGTCAAAAGAATGGTAGAAAGTTTATGAAAAACAATAACTTCTCACAAAATGTAAAAAACATTTTCTCTATTATTATTTAAACAAAATTTCTATTTATTTTCTCAAAAGGAATCCAAGACCTACAAAAACAACATATTATCATAAGATATTAAAATAAATTGTACTGAACACTGTAACTAAATCATATGAATTAAAATTTTCATCAATTATTTTGTCTCTAGTAATGTTTAAGGAAACTAATTCAAGAAGAAAAAAAAGAATTGTAAATGCATTATCTTGAAACACTAAAACACCTGACAGCATGTTTGTGATAGTGCATTTTGATTTTAAAGACATGGAAGACGCGTATTCTTTTAAAAAGCATGTTATTTCATTCAGAGAAATTCAGAATATTAACAAAAAGGAGAAATTTGAGAAAAAATATTTTGATTTTAAAAAAATCTACATTTTTATCTAAATATGTATTGGATGTAATTCAGTTAAACAGATTTTTTTAAAAATTAAACTTGTTCAACTTTACAATAATTTAAAATTATGAAGTTAAAAGTGTATATGTCATTCTTGAAGAGACTAATAATAAAACCAACGCATTTTGAAAAAAGTGTTCAACCGAATGCAATACATTAAAAAAGAACAGTTATGTCACATCCATTATAGTTAATGAACTAAAAAAATATAAAAAATTATGAAATAAGTTATACCTTAAGAAGATGAGAGTTCATCTTTATAACTAATGTAAAAGAGATTTATTCACTTTTACATTATTTTCTGAACAGGCACACTTAGAATTGATGTTATTGCGACTATTTATTAATACTTTGACTATGATTGTGTCATTTTTCTTGCTGACAAATAGAAATGCATTTATTTTTAAATTTTTGCATTTATATAGAAAGCAAATATAAATTGAATGAAAAGCAGTAAATTACTTATCTGACTCAGAAAATAATTTTCACATTTACTAGGTTTTCATTCTTTTGGATGCTTAATTTAAGAGATTCTATAACAGGAAGCACAGCTTTGATTTATTAATTTCTCTTCCTGAAATAAATAGAATATCTAAATAATATTATTAAAAAAGTGTTATAAGCACACATCTATAGAAAGATAATGGAAACAAACATTTCTTCTTTTTCCAAAAACATTATATTGTTGTCTTAATAACTGAAATTTTGAAGGCAATTACAACCTGAGATAAGACTACCAACAAACAATCTGACAATTTCAAATTGAATTTTAACAAGTATTTTTCTTTGAAAAGCTGTTTTTCTGGACAAAATAATGAAGTTGCAAAATAACTCTGTATATCTGATTACAACAGGTCTCCCATTTAGAGGGCTATTATTAAATTCAAAATTAACAACTTATGAATAGGACACACAGCTCCGAGCAGAAGCCTCATTATTGCAATTTAATAATCAGTACGAGATGTATCAGTATAATTTAAATACATGAAATACTTCAGGAAATTTCCTCAACCACACCGTCACGCAACTAGGTCAGAGAAATTGTAAGACTTATTTAAAAAAATATTATTCCTTCATGCTAAAAACCGAATAAAATCAGTTATAAATAACTAGCATTTTAGAAAAATCTTTACAGCTAAAAGGAAAAATTTCTAACTAAAAATTTATGCGAGTGTGTATAAACAACTATATGATATATGCAAAATGAATAATCTGCAATCCAATAAAAAAGAAAAATAGAAAAGTTTCAGTCAGCAACATTTTATTTATAAAAATCACCAAACCAGTGAAAAATGTCATTTATGATAACTAGTCATTTATTTTTAAGAAATGAAGACGAGATCGATAAAAAAGGCAAGGATAATGTTAATCTTTTCAGGCTGCTTCTCTCACTAATTATATTGCTTTAAAGGAGAAAATTTATCTCATGATCACAGCTGATTAATATCTTTGAATGATTTGGGGCAAATATTAGCCTAACATACATATACAGAACTTATTTAGATATCAGAAATTATTAAATGTTCGATGGTAGAAAAAAGTTTATGAAACATTTCATTTATTCTAGTCTCCTATATGAAATGAAAGAAAAATCGGGTTTTCTTCATTTCCATTTAGTGATAAAAAAATACAGGTTTCATTATAACATACATCTTTTATGCTTTATAAGGAATTTTAATGTCTCTTTTTTAAAAGTTTAAACATAAACAGAATTCATTACATTAGTCATAATTGGTAGAATTATTTAAAGAGTCTCAGCAGCAAATTCTCTTCAATTTAGGAGTTTAGAAAAAACTGCCAAAATTGAAAAATTAAGCAAAAATATTAAATTCCGGAATCTTGTAACCTTTCTAGAATACTTCTAGCGCTGTCCAGATACATGCAACATTTTTTTTACATTTAAATTTCACATAAACTCAACCAAAATATATAATGATTTCCTCATTATTAAAAGAATAATCCTGAACAATAAAAAATTACAGGATTTTTAATCTTCACATAGTAAAAATTATCTACATTTACCACTTCACTATTTAAAAATATTGGAACTGTTTTGTATTTGATTCACATAAATGGTATCATAAAAACTAGCCTATATGTAAAATAACAGTGTCTTGTTTATTTTGCAACAAGTGTTAAATAAATACTTGCAGGTACAGATCTTAAACCAGTTGAACGTAAGGTTAAAAAAATTAGTAATTATTGTTATACAATTATACACAACAAATTAAATTGCAAAACAATGCATGAATTCTGTAACTTTTAAATTATAAGAACAATTTACTTTTTAATGTTGTATAGACATTTGCTAGAAGTAGGCATCAGAAATCTATTACCTACAATCAAAACATAAATCTACATTAATATCACAAGGCTACATCTTCTTTAGGATTAAAGGTGTCAATGTACATATTTTGCCTCTTATGCATCCTACGTACATGTGAGCGAAGATTGTCTCTGCGTGCTGAGCGGTAAAAACAATGAGGACACAGATGAGGTTTATCACCTGTATGCATCCGCCGATGTTGGATTATTTTCTTTAATTGAACACTAGAAAAGTTACATATATCACAGAGGAAATTTGCATCCTTTTTATGTTTTTTCATGTGCCTTTGCATTTCACTTTCAGAAGGACGGTCTTTGCCACAAATCTTGCAGCTCAATTTAAGAGTAAAGTTCGAGTTTCCTGAAGCATGAACTTTCATATGCTTTTTTAGCGCTTTAGACACTGTGCAAGAATATGGGCAATGCGGACACTTATATTCTTCAGCATTGTGTCGATGTCGCTGCGGCAGGGTGTCTGGCTTATGTCTTCGTTTGCCACAAGGATGTACTCCATCGAGAAGTACATGCTTTTCCATATGCCTATCTAGTTTATCTCTACGTGTTGACGTATATGTACATGAAGTGCAATTATAGCGCTTATTTGTAGGAGAAAATTTTTCTTTTGTACTATTCTTTTTTGATTTGCTTTTTGAAACTTTTGAATGACAATTTTTCAGGTGCTTCTTCAAAGCAGCTTTGCTTTTGAATAAGACTCCACACTCTTGACAATCATATCCAATAGTAGAAGGATCTTCATCCATACAATACTGCTCTGTATCAATGACAAGCTTTGTATCATCAAAACCAGCATCTTCAATTTGATCAGAACCAATATCAATTGATGACCCAATTACAAAGTGATCAGTATCCAGATGGGACTCCATATTATCATCAATCACCACTTCGTTGTCTACTTCTGAACATGTTATTACTTCTTCACCTTCAATTATATCTTCCTGCTTTATCCGTAAATTACGCACAATCATAATATCGCCGTGGGGATTTTCACTGCCAACTTCAACACCCTGTTCAATGATCAAATCATTCGGAACACCTACATCATGGAAAAGCAATTGGTTGACATGGCTTGTATCCAAAGCCACCTCTTCCAATCCTTGGGTTTTCATGGTAATAAAGCTTGCATGATCCATGGGATTATCTGATATAAGGGAATGATCACCCATCATCTTGGAAGGAGTACCTGGAGAAATTTTAAAATCAAATCAATGAATAATCTAAAATGAAACCCTAAAATATTTTGGATTCTATTAATAATGGGAAAAATAATTCAGGACGTTACAAAACACACAAAGATAGTGAAAGAAATTTAGAAAAGTTAATTAAGGCATGCAAAAGCCAAGCTATTTGATTAAGAAAGAAAAAGTGGGAGGAAGAGAGTAGCAGAACGATCCAATATGGAACATTTTCCTGAAATTTAACTTTTTCAATTATTACTAATTTCTTAAAATAATACTCTTTGCTGAAACCAGAATTTATAATATTCATTAATAAATCTTTCAAAAAAGTAGTTGTCATTTTAAGACAGGAAATAAGAAATAATAATTTTTAGTTAAAAAAAAAATTATTGTGAACCTCATACCAAAATTGCAAAATGTATTCTCCTTATCTGAAGTTGTATGAAGTAAAGCTAAAATAAAAAGTAATAATTATCATTAGAAGATTTTTTTAATTAAAAAAAATCAAAAACATTTCACATCCAATATCACATTGTGCAGTTTTACAAGCTTTCTTTATTTTGTCAAAAAAAAAAAAAAAAAAAAAAAAAAAAAAAGCCACCTCAGTCAAACAATTTCTGATAGCACTGATACAATTAATCCTAAAACAAATCATAAACATCATGGTTAAAAGGTAAATTCTAAATAACTGAAACAATGGAACAGCAAACTATGAATTCCAAAAATTATGATCAACAAAAAAATACTTCAAAATGTCACATGTTCATTCAAGTACATAAGATGAAATAGTACAATAAAATTTTAAAACAAGTATCCTAATTGGAACTACAAAACAAAAGCAAAAATAATGGGTTAAAATGAATTGGGGAGAAAAAAACGAAATCAAAATTTTCATCATGTTAAAATTTGGTTACCTTATCACATTCTTATTATTTTACAGCCTATGCTAATGAATGAAAAAGAAATGCTATGAAACAAACATGCAAACATAATAATACTCTTTGCTGAAACCAGAATTTATAATATTCATTGATAAATCTTTCAAAAAAGTAGTTGTCATTTTAAGACAGGAAATAAGAAATAATAATACATGAAAGCATTAAATAAGGACTGAATCAAATGAATTCATTCAAAAATTGCAGTTCATGATTATCACATAAAAAAAGGAGAATCATAATATTGTAAATATAAATTTTGACTTTTGTTAATATAACAATGAGATTTGTGTATCATGATATGCAAAATATTTCTTAAAACAATGAAAACTACATATAGATGATATAAAAAACAGAAAACCCATTTTTCTACAAGATATATTTAAGGGGAAATTATTTTAGCTGATAAGAAATATAGAAGCAATAGTCAACATTTGTTTGCATCAAATAATCTCCACCATTATAAAATTTTGGCAAAATATAACTTTTTAAATGGAAATAGTGAATATTCAACAGTTTTCAATCAAGGAAATGCAAGGTTTGAAATCCAAAAAAATAATTCATTTAAATGGATTCATATTGCAATGCAACTGCTCAATAGCAACAAATATCCTAGAATACATCCTTATGAAAAATTATAACCTAAAAAATAAATAAACTTTTGCTAAAAGAATGAAAGAGTTAAATGTATAAATATTTCTTTCAATAGAGGAAGTACTCCATTTGAACATGTACTTTTTTCACAAAATGGTACAACATTGAAAAGAACAAAAGAGAAAACTACTAAAACTGCAAAACTTGATATTAACATAAAATCAGGGGAGAAAAACAACGTAATTTTGTTATTATAAAGAAAACTAAACAACATTTAATTTCTAATGCTATCATCAATGCAGATAATATATCAGAAATCAATAGCTCCGTATTCTTTCTTTATACACGGATTAACAATTATACACGTATACTATACACTTGACTAAAAATACTTAAGACAAATATAGAGATTAAAAGCTTTATTAAAATAAAATTTATCATTAAATGACCAAATTTAAAAGTACAATAAACCCAGAAAAACTTCTTTGAGTATAATTACAGTTTTAAAATTTCATTAAAAAACTAGTTAACCAAAGTCGTTTAAAAAATGAATAAAAAACTAAAAACAAATAATTAAAAAAACTATTTTGAAAAGGTTTTTTTTTTATTATTATTACTTCAAATAAAATACATGAGCTTTGAAAATAATATTGGATAATAATAAAATACTGATTAAGTTCCAATAAAACATAAGAGAAGGAATCCCATTTGAAAATAACCCACAAGTGCACTAAGTTCAAATTATTTGCATAATAAAACCGACATAAGTAGTTTCATGAACTTGGAACACAAAACATATTGGATCGTTTTAGTGGAAATGTTCTACACCAAAAGCAGCAGATAGCCAGTGCATTAGAACTAAAAACAATGCAACATACACATATAAGCAAATGTCATGAGCCTTAAAATCTAAATTGTAAGAATAAATTGATATACATATTTTAAATAAAAAAAAATATTAAAAAAAATTTTCAAGCTGCACATAACACAGAGGGCAAGACTGTCAAATGACCACATTATCATATATTTTTTCATTACAAAAACTAATGTTTGTTTGCATATAAATTTTTTTAAATAAATCCATAACTTGAAAAGCTTATTTTTTTTAGTTTGAAATTTAAAATATACATTCAAAATTAATTTCACACAAAATACAGTCCTTTTAAAATTCATGCTGCAAAAATTATAAACTTTTCCAACACAATTCTCATTTAAATATATTTTCACAATAAGAGCAAATATCTTTTTTTCCTCTCCTTTTACCCAGCCTTTTTTTTTTTTTTTTTAACTCTTAAAGAACAAGAAGCATATTTTATAAATAGTCAGAGATTTCAATAGTCTAGTACTATAAAGAAGTTGTAAAAACATTAAATCTTTATAATGAGTTTTTTTAAAAGGCAATATAATTATATCTTTAAAATCAAATGAGAGGAAACATTCTATAAATAATAGGTATTAAAATATTTCATCCACATTATATTTTGAAATCTTAAGTATGACTACTAAAACACAAAATAAAAGTTAATATAAATTAAAGTCTTAGTATATAATTAAAACTTAGTATTATCTACAAGAAGATGCAGATTCTTCTGTGAAATGAACATAGCTAAAGTAATATATTATGGCAAATAACAAAAATAGTTCTTTTGAAATAAATAATATAAAATAAACAAATTGTTAATAAAAAAGTAATTTAGTCATTAAAAACTGTTTTTGAACTTCAAGAATTTTTACTGAAAACCAAATTTTATAAACGGAAATAGTAGAAATAGTAACCTGAAAAAATTACAATATATAATAGCCTTTCCTTTTCTTTGATTTAACAATGAATAAATAACTATACCTCAAAGATGCTTTCATACAAAAAATAAGGTATTTTAATTTGATGATACAGAAAAAAATTAAATTTTTTTAACTTTTAAAATGATGATAAATATTATACAAGAGTTAAAATAAACCAATGTGGTCACTTGAAAATCCGAAAAAAAAAAAAAAAAATTATAATATACAACATAAAACAGATACAAAATTCAGTTATTGGTCTTTTTTTTTTGTTGTTGTAGTTAAATAATGTTTCCATAGAGAAGCAAGTGCCTGAAGAAGTAGATTATTTAAACTTACATGTGAAGTCCTCGGAGGCCAATAAATTCCAAGGCTCAACTCCTGTCAACTGGGGGGAGAATGTTTCTAAATCCATGTGACGGTACATAGGTACCCCTATGTCAGGGTGTTCAATCATTAAAAAAAGGAACCAAAAAGTAACAAAAGTAAAAACAATTCAATTTTTAACATAACCATGCAAAACAGTGTAAAAAAAAATTACAATCATGAAACAGCAAGCACTAGTTTGAATACATGGATTTTTCCAACCAAATGAAAAAGAGCTAGCACAAAAGCATGCTAAAATGTGCATGCAAATTTAACTGAATTGTTATACCATAATTTTAGAGCATTAAAAACTAATAACCAAACATAAAAAGCCATTTATATATTTGATGCCATTCAAACACAGCAAAAGCTTAAGAATACATATGCTTATTCTGCATGCTTGGCATTCACAGAATACAACAATCATGTAATCAATATATATAAATGAACTTCCAACACTTTTTCAAATGCAAATAATTATACATTATAAATACATTAACAATTTTTCTAATATATATTGTTCCTGTTACATTCTTAAATTAAGCCTATTTTTAAAAAAATTATGATCGCCTGCAGCACAATATAAAATTAAAAACGAAATCCATGAAATAATAACCCTCCATTCCAAATGATTCTTCTTAAATTCATAGCTTACATTTTGTACTGAACACATAAATAGGTGCTATTTGATACATATTTATCACCTTCACTGTTACATTATAGACATATAAAATTTACAACCTCCAGATTTATACTAACACTAATTATACTAATAAAGAAATTTTACTAAGCAGAATCATTAAAGGCAAAAACTTTCAATAATAAATGATTTAAAGCCTTCACTTTAATTTGATTAGGAAAATGAAATTTATACGGACAAACAGAGTTCAAAAGATTAAATCAATAAAAAAAATTTTTTCACATTTTTTAAATTTAGATTTAAATAGGTCAGAAATCTGATGTGCTGCCCAACTTTTTAATCCTGTCACTTTGGATACACATGGCACTGGAACAACACAAAAAATAACCCCTGCATATAATGAATAGATGAGCAGTTTAGAAAATGTATATTTAGATTTAATTAAGAGACAGAATGTTTTATTAAATACTTATCCTTTGAGAAATAAGAGGAAAAAGACAATTCATATCATTATTTTCAAATTTAAAACCTAATAAAACAAGTCTTCAGAAAATTAAAAAATTTTTTTTTTAATTATATAGTTTTTCAAGAAATTATTTAAAAAAGTTCAATGAGTCCCATTTTTATGTATCAAGAAATCCAGGAATCAGAATTTTTTTTAATTATTATTTTTATTATTATAACCCACATATGGAATTCAAATTGAAAGTATATTTCAAACAGAATGCACATTAAAAATTTTCATTCAAATTAACTCTTTAAGAATAAAGTATTTTTTTTAATAAAAATATTATGACTAATTATGTTCATACGCTTGTTGGATAAATTTAATCACAAAAATCACCTGAAATGATCTCTTGCAAATTGTTTTCAAAATGGAGAAATTTTGAATGAGAATATTTAAAGGGGACTTTTTTTTATTCAGCTGAAAATCTATTTGAAAATAAGAAAACATGAACTGTGTTTTACTAGATACATATTTCAGTGGAGGATAGAAATTCTTACCATGAAAGAAAGGTGGAATTTCTATCATATACAGTTTATATATATAAGAATAGATTTATTTAAAGATGCATTTCAAAATTAGCTTGATTAAAAGCATTTTTCTGTTAATGGGGATCTGATTCCTATCAAATGTCAACACTGCTGTTAGTAAATTATCATTAAGATTTGATATGTTTTTGATGGAACCCTAACACAACTGTACTAAATGTGTCCAATTGCAGATTAATTATTTATTAAAACTGTCTTTTAGATCAGAAATTCCAAAATAATTTTCATGAAACCTCACTTTTTATAGATTTAATCTATTGTATTTTTTGATAATACCCATTATTTAATCATGCCATAATCAGCAAAATATTGTCAAAATTGTACTTTTTGAATTAAAAAACACTTCTATCTTTTATGACGAAATATAACAGTTTATAAAATTCTGAATATATTATTTTAACACAAATAAAAATTTCTTTTTAGGCAAATTAGGCCTGGGAAAATTCTGGGCACAGATTGCATACTTTCTTTGAGATATTCAATGAAATGATGGAAAACTATATAAAATGGTAACATACTAATTTTCATAATTCAGTGGGTTTAATCATAAAAGAATGGAATTTTTTTAAAAATTGAAAATGTTAAAGTCTCAAAAATACTTCATTAAATATGACTCGTAGGACGGAGAGTCTGTATGAAAATTTAAAATCCATCAGAACATTTATTGATTCAAACTGAATAAAACTTAATTCATTTAGGCGATTTTCCCTATTAAACATAAATACCTATCAATAATGGTTTAGTAATTAAGTTATTAGACCCTGATTAGAATGGATATCATCTGTATATAAAGTATTTATATCTTGATACAGATTTATTGTTAAAATCTTAAGATTTGAAAAAACTTTTTCCTAGTAAATATTGTATTTTGTGTTTATTTCATTCAACACAAAAATGTGCTGAAAACTCTATCAGAGTGTGCAGTGAGAAACTTCTGCAAAAATTAAGTACTTTTTAGCATCTTTACCAAAAAAATTAAACATCCATGTACATGCACACATATGAAAACCTGCGTATTTTCTAAGCATATATTTTCTGTTTTATGATAATGCACAGTTTTTACTAACTTTTTTTAGAAAATTAATTTTAAATAAGTATTTTTTTAAATGTTAATATTTATCTCTGTATTTGGCAAAATTTGCATAACATCTAATATATTAAAATTTTTTGTTTACCTTTTAATTAAACCAAATTAAAATTTTGAAAAAATCTACATTCAATCGAAATTTTTGAAAAAAGAGAGTGGGAGAAAAAAACCTCATGAGTGTTATCTAAATATGTGTTGGCACTGCCAGATCTATTTCCTAGGAACAACCTGGATTTGCAGAATGAATTCTTCCCTTTCTCTGGTTTTCTTTCTTGATATACAGTGGCTCCCAAAATTGAGTATACACTATACTCTTTCTTCTTTAATTTTCTTCTTTTTGATCTTAACATTCCTATTTATGGCTAATATTTATAAGAACGACAAAATATACATTAACAAAGGTATTAAGCTAAAAAACAAAACGGAGAAGTCAATAATATTTTTATTACAGTAATTTTTATGCCAAAGTTACAAATTCCAAAGTCACAAAATTGAGCATACACCTTATAAAATATGTGACTTGACTACTATTATTTATTTTCAAATGAATAAGTAAAACAGTTTTGTTACTTTAATTGGCAATCATTGATTTCCAAGCGAAAACAAATGTTTTGGTTATCATAATCAGCTCCAGAAATGAAACAAATGTTGAAATTCGGAAACTTGTTATTCGATTGTCTGAAGATGGTAAATCTCTACGAGAAATTGCAAGGGAAATTCAACGCAGTCAAAGATGCGTTCAAAAAATTATTCAGAAGTATAAAATGTATAGCCAAATTGTTAATAAACCTGGAAGAGGAAGAAAAGAAATCCTCAG
This sequence comes from Argiope bruennichi, assembly GCF_947563725.1. NCBI lineage: Eukaryota > Metazoa > Arthropoda > Arachnida > Araneae > Araneidae > Argiope > Argiope bruennichi. The sequence goes on along the minus strand of NC_079151.1, from coordinate 107,238,266 downwards.
TGTCACGACCAAGAGAAGAGTTATTCGAGAAGTAGCAAACAATCCTAAGGTGAATGCTACAAAAATTGCTACATTTACTTCAAGAACAATTGGAAAGTGTGTTTCTGCAGAAATAATTCGAAGATTAATCTGAAAAGCAAATTATAATGATCACGTAGCCAGAACAAAACCATTCATTTCCAAAGTAAATGGAGAGAAAAGAATTTCATTTACTAAAAGTCATATTTCAAAACCTCCGGACTTCTGGAATCAAGTAATATTCAGTGACGAAGTAATTTCAATGTTTTTGGTAGTGATGGTCGATATTATGTTTGGAGAAAGCCCAATTCTGAACTTCTTCCTAAAAACACCAATGCTTCTGTCAAGCATGGAGGTGGTTCACTTCTTGTATGGGACTGTGTGTCAGCAAAAGAAGTGAGAAATTTAGTTTTCATTGATGGAATCATGGACAAAATCAAATATTTGGATATATGGAAGAACAATTTAAAACAAAGTGCCCAGCATTTGGGTTTAGGGTCAAGTTTTCTGTTTCAACAAGATAATGACCCGAAGCATATAGCTAAAATAGTTAAGTCACGATTGTTGTATAATTGTAAATTGCAATTGCACACCCCTTCTCAATCTCCAGGTCACAATGTGATTGAAAATTTGTGGCACAATTAGGAAAATCAGTTCAAAAACACAATATTAGGGGCAAGGAACACTTAAAAATAGTATTACAAGAAGATTGGTAGTAAATTGGTCGAAACAACTCAAATTCTTGTCAACTCAATGTCACACTGTTTACAAGCTGTTCTAAATGCAAAAGGATATGCAACAAAATATTAATTTAAGTTTTTCTCTTTTTCTTTTTAGATTTTGCTAGATGTATACTCAATTTTGTGACTTTGGAATTTGTAACTTTGACATAAATTACTGTAATAAAAATATTATTGATTCCTCCGTTTTGTTTCTTAGCCTAATATTTTTGTTAATGTATATTTTGTCGTTCTTATAAATACTAGCCATAAATAGGAATGTTAAGATCAAAAAGAATAAAATTAAAGAAGAATGAGTATAGTGTATACTCAATTTTGGGAGCCACTGTATCTGATAAACAAGCCTATACAAATATGCTCTCAAATTATCGTATTTAACATGTGAGGAAACAAAATGAATAAAATGCTGTGTTAGCAGTTCGAGAAAATTAAGCACTTTTTAGGTGCTTAAAAATGGTTTTCAAATTTAAGCAATTCTCATGACGCTATGTACCCTGTCCATGTTCAATTTGTAGTTAGAATTAATTCAATCCTTCAATCTGAATTTTTCTCAATATGATGGGAACATAATTTATTAGCTCTAGGTCATCAAATCTGATCAATAAAGTGCTGATGCATAGTTAAGCGCACACATTTATCTTTAATATAAGCAAAAGTTTAATTCAAACGTAATATACCTTACAGATTCTAACTCCATATTCTAAAGCCGAGTTGTGACAAATCATAGTTAACTTCCTTCACAGAAAATCAGTTATTATGCACATACAACTTCATATTTGCATTACTTTCAATTATGCATATAAATAAAAACTTCCATTTACTTCAAAGTTTACTGCTGAAAAATTAGTTTTTTTAAATCATTAATAAAATTGAACTTAGAAAGTCATGCATCATAATTAATACCACTCCTCCCTCTTTATCTTATAACTTTAAATGAACAATTCTTGTATATGTATATATATATATATATATATATATATATATATATATATATATATATATATATATATATATATATATATAATCTCAGAAACTGTTCTAATGACTTGTAAGCATAGGTCAATAGAGGTTCCTTCTAGGGAAATAATTACCTTCGGCTCCTAAAATTTCACTACGATTCTGATACATCATTTTTTTTTTGGTAGATCTTGTTTTCTACAATAAAATTTTTCAGAAGTGGACAATTTGAATTACATTTTAGAAAGAACATATGATTGTGCTTTTTTCAGCCTATTTTTCTACTTAGCACACAACATTTTTTTTTAATTATTATTATTAAGATATTTTCATTTTTTCTGTCTGTCACCTACATTTATTTGAAGATTGTAATGCTAACTACCTTACAAAAGAAAATCTGAATATCTTAAGAGGTAATTATATTTTTCTCAACAAATTTTTACTTAGTTGTTAGTTAACATTAGCCACAAAATTCTTAATTTTTTCTCTTAAATTATAGATAGCCCTTGTAGAATTTTTATTTAAAAAATTTTCTTAAAATTGTTAATTTATTTGAATCATTTAAAATTGTTAAAACAGTTCTATTCAATAATGATTTACAACTGTGACTAATGTACTTACCAAAAGTAACTAATGTAATCAATATAAAATTTAAAAAAAATATTGCTAATATGTTTAAAAATTATTATTATTGCCAAAAATCAAAATGGCTAATTCAGCTAAAGGGTAAGAGCTAAACTACACAAGATGAAGCAAAGAAATTTGAAGATAAAATATAAGTAAAAACAGAACTAGAAGAAAAAAAAAAAAAAAAAAAAAAAAAAAAAAAAAAAAAGATTTTAAAACATTTTTTTTAAAAAAGGAATTTTAAAAAAATGAGCCAACAACTAATTTCTGGAAGTATTCAACACTATTAAGTATTAGGTAAAGCAGTAATAGAAGTTAATAAGTCTTTGTCTTCTAATCCAAGGAAAAAGTGAACAGTTATGAAGAAATTAACTTCAGACATCTGACTTTTTATAACATCTCTTAAATCTGAGAAAAAAGGCTTTTCCAAAGATGCTACTGAGAATGATAAAACTTTTTAATAACATAATGTATCAAGACAATTTTCTAGTAATTTGGGCTTAGAAAAAATTTTATTTTCCAGCAGGACAATGGCCCCAAACAGAATGTACATAACGTCAAAATGTGGCGTCTTTTTGATTGTAAATAGCAGTTATACACACTATCACAGTTTGCTGACATCAATGTCAATATCTGTGGACCATGCTCGAAACAGCCGTCCAAAAAAAAAAAAAAAAAAAAAAAAACATTTAAAACAAGTGCTGCAGGAAGAATGGGGTAAAATATCTTCAGATATCACCAAAAATTTGTCAAATCAGTACCACGACATTTAGAGGTCGGTATAAAAGCTTAAGACATGCAATTGAATGCTGACGTTTTCTTTTTATGCGAGATACACCAATAAAATTTTTGTAAAATTCTAAATTTTTTGAGACAAAAATCTACATATTATGTAAAAATTTTTTTATTGATTATACTTTATTTTTACTTTAAATTAAACTGATTGCTATGCATAAAAATAAAAACATGTTTGTACTTCTTGGTAATGTATTATTTATCATGAAAGTTTGATTTATCAAGCAAAAGTAAGGTGTACTCTCAATAGTTTGAGCCGCTGTATGTATGTATGTATATATATTCAAAACTAACTATCTCATTAATGAACTGATTTTACAATTAATAAAATTATTTTACAAAATTTAAAATTATTCTTTATGAGGTAACTAAATTGTTATATAAATAAAAAAAGATAAAAATTAAATTTATTTTGTTTAAATCATTATCTTTAATTATTTCTATATAGATTTGTTATACTGATTAATGTTGCATTAAATAAAAGGTTTTCTCATAGTTTATTTAAGAATATCTTAACATATTATAGCCTGTTAAAATATTTAAAATGCTACTTTACTCATAATGGAATGTCCCTAAATTGAATTTCAGATAATTGTAAATTTTAACCATCAATTATTGTTCCTTCAACACAAAATTGGGATTAATTTTATTTGTTAAAAATATGTTTTAAACTAAATCTGCACAGTTAAATTTATGAGCCAATAAATGAAGTAATAAATGAGTGCAACCCAACACAAAAGCTATCAGCCTATTAAATATAAAAATTTATCATGTTTACAATTATGCAACATAATAATTAAAACTTTTTGTGATATTTAAAAGTTTTATTTTAGGATTACTCATTAAAAATATGTAAATTAGCTCAAAACTACAAATTACATTACCTTTATTCAAACTGATGCCAACTAGAAAAAAAGCAAAGCAGTTATCATAAGGAATTCTTTTAAACAATGAAAAGTACAAACATGTTTTGGCTTTTTAAAATCCATTTCTAGTCAACTATGTTATTTTAAAATTTTGTTGTAATTAAATTCAAATAAATTTTATCAAATAAAATTTAATATCAAATAAATTTTATAAATCCTATCAAATCATTTGGCAATCTAAAAATTATGACAAAAATACCGATTCCTTCTTTCATTAACTTAAAGCAGAAATTTTACTTCATATCTTTGTTTCATAACATGATATATATACTATACTTGGCACAGCTAGCCAATTACATTAGTAAAATTATTAAGTTTCCTTTAATTTTTACAATTTTTTTAATGTAATTAATCAGTATATAAGGTGACTTACTCAAAGGTACCAAATTCTAGTACGGGGAGATTTGAATAAGAAATGCTAATCACACATACATTAAATATTTAAAACAGAATGGTACTTCAGGTCATGACAATAAGAACCATGATATTAAAAAACTTCTGTTGTCACTATAATAAAGATGGGGAAAGGAAATTAGGTAACAAAAAGTTGCTTGTAGACTTATATCAGGTGGTTTATATTAAAGGGACAAAGCTAACCAATTATATAGTGACAAAAAAAAAAAAAAAAAAAAAAATTCAATGCAGCAAAAAAACAGTTTTATTAACTATGTTTCAGGCCAGATTATGCCAGAAAATATTATTCTGAGAACACTGGAGTCTCAGTTAATAATTATTTACATTTTTGGGGCAATTTTGACAACTAAATGTTCATTTAGGAAATACGAAATTCCATAATTTAGCTCTCAAGACAAGGAGATCTCCAGAATCTTTTTATCTCTTATCTTGCCAGACTATAAAAAGCATACACCTACTATGAAACTGAGCTTCATAATTTTCCCACTAATTAAGCTGAACAAATCATAGCGAGCCCTGCAATTCATGTTATTACATTGTTTGCGATGCAGCTTCTCATATTTCGATACATCACTTTTGTCAGAGAAGTGTTTTAAAAATCGGCACCATCATGTGGCACTCTTCTCACTAGTGAAAGAGGGCACATGGTGCAATAGCATCAAAAGTAAAATTAAATAACTTTTACCAATTCTTTAATAGTTATTTTCCTTGCAAATTGAAGATGTTCCACATTTACATTAAAATACAGGGTATTAATTCCTTGATTAATAAATGATTGTTTAATGTTTCTTGAAAATATCAAACATTTTTTATGCTAAAAAATGCTTTTTAAATTCATATTCCTTCCCATCATTTTTTTAATTTATGGATAATGCAATGTTACATCTATTGTAAAGTAATTTCACATAATTATATAATCATTTTGTTGAACTGCAGTTACAGATTTTTAAGCATTATCTACAATTTATGGCACATAAAAAAAATTAAAGACATATTACAAGATTTTTTTAAAAAAATAAAGCCAACAGGATGAGAGAAAAAAGGTTCTTAGGAAGCTTTATAAATTATTTCATTAGGAAGGACAACATAAATAAAAACAATAATTACTAACAGCTAAAAACTATTGCTTTTTCTAATGAAATTTGTAAAATTTCCTTTGGATAATTCTGATATAGGTAATCTATAAGTACTGGATCAAGTTAGCGATAACATCACATTAATAAAGTAATTATTCGAAACAAATATAAATGTTCTGCACAAAAACAAAGATTTGCAATGTCCATTTTAGCTGTTAGCTTTCAAATAAAAATGTTTAAAAAATAATTTAAATATAGGATTCAAGATAGGTAATGAATATACATCAAAACCCATTGAAGCAATCCTTTGGCAAAGAAGGGCCAATATGGAATGTACTGGAAAATTTAAATATACCTTCCAATCCTATGTTACATTCGCCGTATTCACTTTTGATATCCTTTATCAAAAAATCTTCTTCAACCATGTTTCTGGGAAATTAACAGAAAAAAAATGAAAATTTATGCTTAGCACTTAAAAATTAATTATCAACTGCAGTAAACAATAAATAAAAAAATATAATGCATAATAATTTTTGAAAAAGGCATGAAAAGTAAAATATCCATAATAAAACTTATAAAAAAATCAATTGTTAAATACCATACAGTTTACAAATAAAAAAAGCAATGCTTGAAAAGTTATACTGACAATTAACCCTTATCGTGGCAAGATTGCTTTTTTGAAGAAAAGCAAAAAAAATGTACATGGATAGCTTCTTTACGCTATAAAAAACATCAAAAAATAAATTAAAATATCGTGTAATAAAACTAAGTTAAACATTATTTTATAGTGGTAGTATATTTTTATAAAGTTGTATGTATTTTATACTATACAAAACGAATATAAAGGTTAACTTGCAGTTATGAAGGGGGGGGGGATGTTAAAATGAGAATAAATGAAAATTTGTTAAACTCATATGCATATTGATCCTATGATACAATCAATGTAATTTTATTGTCTCTACTAAATGCATATATTAAAAAAAATTCATTAAAAAAATATCAATATTTAAATTCGGATACAGATGAGGCCAATCTACATTCTGTTTTTTATTTCAAAGAATTTATTTGATCTGCAAAACCCGTTTCAAAATAAAGAACATTGAAATTAATTTTCTACTTTGTTAATTAAGAAAAAGTATTTATCAATTTGAACATTTAAGGGAAATTCGCTATTAAACCAAATATTACACTCAGTAGACTAATAGCACTCGAGTTAAAAATAATTTTACTATGTTCAACACAGATTAAAATCACCATCATTTCTACAAAACAATTCCATATGCTTAATGTTTATAACTTCGTCAAAGTCCAAAATGCTTAAATTTATTAAAATTGTTCAAAATTACTTGAGCAAAACTGACGGAATCAATTAACAAGTGCCATAATAACTCAATAGACTGCAAATTATTCAAAAAAAAAAAAAAAAAAATTCTACTTTTCCAGGAGATATAAAATTACTATATTAAAAATTAACTTAGAGAGCAAATTCAATATTATATAAAAAATGTGAAAATTCCGATATTTTTGAATGCCATTTCTACATACAGTCCATGTTTATAATTCCCATATTATTCTAGTTTTTAAACTACACTAAGCATGAGGAAAACTAGTAATATATTAAACAAAAGAATAATTATTTAAAAGTAATAAAAACATACTGCAATATGGTTGAATATTTATTATAGCTATAAAAATCTAATATGAGACCTCATCTATCATGAGATTTCATAAACAATGAAAAGTAATAAAATGTGCATATATTTTCAAAATCTATAGAAATATTTATTTTAATTTTTGTTAAATAAAGTTTTATTATTTGTCATACTACTAATTTCAATTTTACACTTCTTCTACTAATTAAAAAATTAAAAGAAAATCTCATTAACAAGATATTATAAACCCAGCAAAGGTATTAAACTTTATTTTTGAAGTTTGAATTCTATATATATATATATATATATATATATATATATATATATATATATATATATATATAAATTATATTAACACACAACCAATAAGAATAGTGGTTGGGGTGATGCCCATACACTACAGATATTTTTAACAATGAATGCTGACATTAACTTCAATGTTATCTTTTTACAATAAACAATATAAAATGATGCAATATTAATTTCTTCTAATAAACATTTTGACAAATAATATAACGAAGAAAGGAAGATGAGATACTAGCAATTATGATTAAAAGACCATTTTACTAGCAGATTTTCCTGTGTTTATGTGACAAAAAGGCTATTTTATAACACTAAAATTATTTAATTGAAAATAAACATAATTAAAGCAATTGTTTTTCCAATGACACTTTCCAACATAATTCACTGTTGCTTATACAACTATTTTAATATTTTATACAAATAACGCAACTTACACAAATTAGTAATTAAGTTTAAAAGCAGCATATTTGCAATAATAGTTTTTTTTTTTTAATGTTGAATAAATGGATTTTTTAATATTGTATAAATGGAAGTATGGGACATGCCCCACCAAGTCTTATATCTCAAACCAAATAATTATGACTAACACATATTACTTAAAATTTTATTTTTGCAAGATTATCTAATCTAGTTAAGGAATTGAACCATGATAAAAAAAAAAAAAATTGTTATTTGACATAAGAATTGCACTAACTTCAATGCATTTTTTAACATCTAGCTTACGGGCAGTACAACTGTTATATCAGATTTTCTTTTATCTTTCCTTACAGATTAGTACAACTGCTGTACCAGCAATGAGTTTGAATTTCGTACCCCCACTTGAACTTTCCAGCTGAACCTTTATTGCGTCGTAAAATCCCTTCCCTTTTGTGTCGTATCCCTTAGGGTCAGGAGATTTCGTCCAGCAGCTGTTATAATCATTGTTGCCGCTGGTAAATCTTGTGAACCCTGCTCTGGCAGCATTTTTTTAAAGTAACTTTCCTAAGAGGTATGGAATGAGTTTGCATAATTTCATTTGTGAGTAGTACTCGACAGAAAACTTTAATCTTTTCCCCCATTCCTAAATTTTTTAACTTTATAAATTCCTTAATATTTTAACTTAATATAATTTGTTTATAGTTGGACCCATCTATTCGTCTAAATATTTGAACCAAGAATTTACTAAATATTTGAGCAAGAAGAAACACTTGAATTTATTTCTGATGTTATGAAGGTAAGCGGAACCCTAGACAAATTGTTACTACCTCACACCCATTCATCACAAATGATGCAGAAAAACTAAATAGAACCTTGGATGGGTTCTTTTTTCTCCCTGTCATTATATTTTACATTGAAAAGTGACAAAACACTCTGTTTTGTCTTCATACTTACCCCACCCACCCCGACTGGAGTCTTGGCCACATATACTTCAATATAACTAATATATTAGTCTAACACAGTATTAAAGAATTGGCGACTTAAAATTTTTTCAGTTTTAAATTTTAATACTTGAAATGGAAATATTCCTGCTAAAAATACATTTTGGTTTTGATTTTTAAGTAAGCAGTTGATTTCATTATTGGCGATGTAAGCAATTGATTTAATAATTTATAATTAATCATTCATTAAAAGTTAAAATTCTAATTTTAAAATATTGAAGGAGGTTGCTAAAATATATCAAAAATAATAATTAGTACTTTTTCTATATCAAATGAGAAATATTAAATTTTTTATACCTTCATTTTAATCCACTGAAAAGTTACTAGACACTTTAAATTATTCTGGAAATATTTGTGTTGAAATAACATAAAAGTAGCTGCATAAAAAAAAGTCAGGAATTCTAGATTTAATTTTAAACATTTCTGTAAGATAATCCAAATCAGCTACTAGTATTTAATAAGGAATGCTGATCATTTAGAATGCCAGTTTTATTTTTTTAAGGTTTTTTAAAAAAGTTTTTTGCTATCAGTTTCTAAGTAAACCATATCTAATCTTACTTTTTAAAAATTAATTGTCTGAAATCTGGCAATTACCTATGTATTAAATTTTTCTGCAGAAAAATAATTTTTTGTTATAATTCAGTTATTGACTGTCTACAAAATTGAGCATATTTTTCACAAATACTACATTGTAATGAGTAATTGAAGTTATCAGCAGAAAATAAAAAATCACTATAAATTATAAGAATTGACAATAGAGTAGGAAAACATTATTAGTAATTATATTAAAAACAGTGCTAACTACGTTAGGAATAAGGATTATATTCGACTTCTGTGAGTGCAATATATTAATTTTAAAACATTCAAAGATATTTTAATCTACAAAACAGCAGATGATTGTTATCTGTGTTATGCACAAAGAAATGGGAATATTTTTAGAAAGGAAATATAAATAATTAGGGATTTTTAGACATGATATATAAATCGTCACATTTTATGAAAATTGATGAGTTAGAAAGCTTTATAAAAATTAAATTTAAGCTTCAGTAATGCTTGAGAAATTTATTTAATTACAAATATAATTGAAAAACTGACAACATTTTGTTTAATGTGCTAAATAACTATACAGCAGTTTTCCAATTTGCAATTTATTTAATATAATATTTAATTCAATACTTTCTCCTACAGAATTAGTAAACTAATCTTCTAGAAAAAAATGAAATAAAAAGATTTTTCTAGGGTTCAGACACAGTAAAAGTGCAAAAAAGCTACCTAGTTACGTTGGAGAGGACAGATGAATAATTATCACTGGGGGGGGGGGGCAAAATCGGAAAGGCTATTTTCAACAATCGTCTTAAAAAGGGAAGGGAAAGCATCTTCAGGCTTTCCCGATTGAATGCCCGTATTCCAAGAACTTTTCTGAGTTTGGGTTCCCGAAGCTTAAAGGTTAAACAAATTTTTTTACATAGGAAGTTCACAATAATAGGTATAATTTCTTTATTTGTGCATTATTTGTACAAGTGAACTATTAATATTAAGGATTTTAAAATCTATTTCAATCAATAATTTATCATCTGAAATATAGTTGCTTTTCAAGTATATAAAAAATAAATTTTTACTAGATTTTTCATTTGTGCAAGGCAATACTGTTTTAGATATTTTTAAAACTACTTAAATAATTGTGTATTTTTTTAAGTCCAGAAAATGCTATGTAAAGGAAAAAAGGAATCAAACATGACAGAATAGTTCCTACTTATGAATACATGTTACAATCTCTATAGATTATTGTGAAAAAAAAAATTACAAAAGCATAGAACATTTTCCCAAATCAAACTTGACTTTTCAAGAGACATAAAATTAGCAGTATTGGAAAATCAATGTAATTTTTAAATCAGATTTAATATGAGGCTTTTTTTTTGGGGGGGGGGGAGCATCAGAAGAAGAGATGATAGTAGAATATGACATAACAGATTTTTACTGACATGAGTTTGAAAATACCTGAAAATAAAAATTACCAGTAGCATGGCTCATTATACAGCTCGTTTCTTGAGAACATTTCAAGTTACAAGCGTAAGGAGGTTTCTAAATTTCATCAAGTTAATGCTTATATAATTTTGAAACACTTAATATTTATGAGTATGATAATTTCACTTGGAATTCATGATTTTGCTGATAGGAAATTATTACTACCCATAAGCCTTTACAATTAACTGCTTTAAAAAAAGTTACTTCAACACAATATGAGGAGCTGGCGACTTTGCTGTTCACCATAAATCCTATAAAAGATTCATTCCTTTTGTATTCATTTACCCCAGAATACATTGCAAGAATATTAGAAATTTCTGGACTTAGTAAATGATCTCAAAATTATATCAAGATTGCAGCAACAAACTCGCTAAAAAAAAAAAAAAAAAAAAAAAAAAAAGCGACAAGATTTCTCCATTATTTTGGTAATATACCTTGTTTGCTAGTTGATTGTATCCTGAGGCTGCTATAATTAAGTACCTTATTTCTTAATGATAGTCTGGCATAATGGTTGTGTAACCATTAAGTCTCCCGTTTATTTTTTTTATAGTGAGAATAGATTCTATAATTCAAAACAATAATTAAAAGACATACCAGCTATTAATTGCATTTCTTTCAAATGTCACTTCAGAATTTAAAAAGAGACTATATTTATCCATTCAACAATAAAAGAGAGAGAGAGAGATCTATTAATATCATTTATCATCAACAAACCTGCACTTGCTGGCAATTCTTGGCCATATTGAGCCACTCTCGTGTATATCCATTAATAATTTACACTCTTTGAGTCAAATTGATTACAATATTAATATGTAAGCTTCACTCCCATAACTTTCCAAGCTTAATCCTTATAATCTTACTCAAAAGCTGAAAACTAAAAAATAGTTTTTAAAAAGTAAGAACAAAGATTTTAACTGATATCGCCCTCCTCCAATGAAATAAAAAAAATAGAAGAAAGCAGAAAACAAAGCCAGCGAAAAGAAAGTTTCAAATTGATGATTCAAAAAGTGATTATTATTTCTGTTTCTAATATCTGCACTTAAGTGATTGTGAAAAGGGAACTAAATATTAATTTAAATGATTTTATACTGGTTATATTTTAAATCAAGAAAACCGATATACAATCTTAGAAGAGTAGAGAACAAAGAAGATGAGCTTTAAAATGCACTGGGGGGGGGGGTAAAAAAACTTATCTTCCCATAATGTTCTGTCATTAAATAAAACATTTTACAAAGTTGTATTCATGGAAGATTGCTTTATCTCCCTGCATTAGATTCCAACAAAATATCGTGTATTATGTTTATTTTATTTAAAATTACAACTCTTAGCTACATTTTACACATCAAATTTTGTTTTTTGTCAAAATTTGTTTGCGAAAACTATGTTTACTATTTATGTTAACTTTCAAAAGCATGCCCGTATCAAACAAATGAGAGATAAGACACTCTTTTGATTAGTTTAATAAAATTAATCAGTATATATAATCTCTCAAAAATGCCTGTTGTACTTTTGAATGTCAAGTCAACTTCTGTTTCGGGGAATTTTTTTTAAAATGTAAACAAATAATAAGTGCAAGTATGAATAATTTTTACTATGTAAGCCTACATTTTAACCTAAACAGAAGAACCTAGTAGTATTTATGATTGCTTTATTTTTATTTTGAATTTAATATTGCATTTCTGTAGAAATACCAAATTTCAGAATTTATGGAATTAAATTTTATTATTGAAATAGATTAATTTCATATATTTTATGCAATAATTCTATAATATTTCTTATATCTTAAACAATTTTTGTAAATTTGTTATATTACTACTCATTTAATTATAATTATTTTATTGTTTATTGTATTTACATTTAGCAGAATTCATTTTTTTTAAATGCCTGGATCATATTTCGCTAAAATTTATTGCAATAATATTTTAATATTTAAGTACTGTTCGACAACAGATTGTAAAACCCTCCGTGCTTTTGCATATGCGTTAGGATGGGTTTAATTCATCAAAATAGGGGTGAAAGTAGAAGATGTTTACATTTAGCAATGAAGACTCGTGGTTTTACGAGACGTATTGTTAAAGGTACTAATGCACAGAAAAATATTTTAGAGCAATTTTTATGTAAGAGGCATAAACAATAAATTATAAAAAATAAATAAATTTTTGTTCTTAAAATTTGGCAATTACTTTTTTACAAAATAATAATGATATTATTTTATATTGAAATGCTTTTTTATATGTTTGTATATATTTTAAACTAGCTTTTATACCCGCGACATCCTACACGTGGAAATAGCTTGGAATTTATAGCATCAATGGCTTTATCATTTGTTACACCTGCGCATGTGTGACAGCAGCGCCACCCCCTGAAGCCCCCCTTTTAACGAAATTATTTTTTGCTCTGATTTTTTAAAAGGATTTCTTAATTTTATGCTGAATATGTGGCTGTTCCGAATATGTTCTCATGAAAAGATTCATATTTTTTCAATTTTAAAAGCATAGTTTATAAAAGTTAATAGCTGTATATGTGAGCTGCTCCTTATAAACACACATAAAAATACAGTTTAATTAATAATTTTCTGTCATTTTATTATTATTTTTTAAATAAGACTTTGCATATTGACCTCCCTTGTTACTTATCAGAGACTTTAATGGAGTATTCCTCCCAAGGAATGTCTCTGATAATTTCCAAGAATTTATTCAAGAAGAAGAAAATGCAAAAACAAAATAAAATGGAAAAATACAACCTGGCCACGAGGGAAATTATGGGAGCTAACAGTCATCGACTGATACAAGTGGATAGTACAGTGTGAAATGAATGAAATTTAAAATTAGAGGTTAAGGTGAAAGGTTAAGAGATAAGGTTTAAAGTTACCATAAAGAAGAAAACATACGGCGATAACGGCAGCCAGAAATGACCGTTTATCGCCAAATTTCTCACCAATTTGGCGGAGGCCGTATACTGGAGCTGAGCCTAAATTTTTAATTTCCTTTACTCTGTTTTATTTTAATTCAAAAGTACTTCAGAATGAATCCGAAAGATCGATTAATTAACAATGTTTAATTTTAAATGTATCGAACACTAAGAAAATGAACAGAATCGTTTTAAATAATAGTCATTGACATGGGAAAAAAACAACAACCTTGAAGCTTTACTCATTTGGCGGGAAAGTTAGTTTTTAATTAACAATTAATCACTCAATTAAACGGAATAAACAGTAGCCTATGTCCTATTTCAGACTATAATCTATCTCTCAGCTAAATTTCATCCAATTCCGTTCAGCCGTTCTGGTGTGATTGACTAACAAACATCGATCCATCCAAACTTTCACATTTATAATAGTAATATAGAAGTTATGTGTTCAACTAATATATATATATATTTTATTCTGATATCTTTTCCATTTAAAGCCAATTTTATGTAGAATTTTCCTTAAATATTTCTTACTCTACTTAAAGTTCACTGTTTCTTTCAAAACTGGAAGAAGTTTATTCAAAGAAGGGATTTTTCTTTCCTTGATATAAAAATCATGCACGGTTAGTCTTATGATGATGCTATAATCGAATTCGTCAATAGATCTTTTTTCAAGAACATCCCTCTTCACTTTTTGGGGGGGGGGGAATAAAAGTGGGAAGAAATTCATCTCTTGCTTCCCGTCGGATATTCTTAATGGTGCTAATAGAAACGCCAGCAATTTTACTGGCTCGTTTCGAAGAATGTGCGACAGAAATAAATAACTCCCCATTTTTCTGCTTCTTGGTCACAATATTTAATGATAAATAAAATTTTCTTCGTATCACTCCTGAAAGTTTTTTTGCCACTTGAACTAGCCATATCAATACGAAATTTTGAGTTAAAATGCAGTTAAAAATAACAACACTCACATACACATGAAAAAATTGAACTGAACTAAAAGTATCTAATGGGGGAAATCCAAGGTCAAAGGGAATACTGAAAATGTGCTCATTGTTCCGCATCTCACCCCTTAATGAGATGGAATCGTCGAAATGCGGTCATCACAGAATCCGTCGACGAACAGTAATCAACTTTATGAATAGACGACATTAGTGTACGAAAAAAAACCCTTTAAATTTACTATATAATTACATATACAATAAACTATATATTATTTACTAAACACTCTAATGATGTGCATGAGACTTTCTATGCATATTTCATTAGTAATCTATGGCAATCATGTCTGAAATATTGTTAACAGGATAACAACCTGCTTTAACAGGTACATCTGGTATTTTAATGAAATATAAATCTGATGACAATTATTAAGTACATTAAAGTATTTCAAAATATTATGAAAAACCAATGTTTTAACAGTTAAATACTTTTACATTTTTTCAACCTTTACTTTTTATATATATATATATATATATATATTGCCATATATTCATTAACAAGGTATGTTTAATTAGGGTATTTTGTTCAATTCAGATCTCAAACACAGCTTTGAAATGGTTTCTAGCATTACAAATGTTTCTGTAGCATAAAATATTGAATAAAAATATAAATAATTATTTGAATTAAGAAATAATGATAGATATAATTTGTTACATGACTGACTGAATTATACATCAACTATCATGTAGGGTTCCATTTGTGAGACGAATAATAATTTATAATGAAAGCAATCAAGATCTACATATATTTAAGGATTTTTCTGCAAAACTGTAATATTTCTCGACATGAGAAAAAAAAAAATGATTACCTTTTTGGAATAGCAAATCATTTGATCAATAATTTTAGAGAAAGAATTTACAATATATCAGATCTAAAAGTGTTATTTTAATACAAATATTTGATTTAAAGAATAATTTTTCTCATCTTACCTAAGCAGTTAAGAAATTATTTGATTATTAGTATTATTTTGCTTCCCTTTTAACATGGCCAAGCAGTTTATTACGAATTCCTTGTAACAATGATCAATTTTTGATGATAAAACTGAATTCTTTCAAATTGAAATCTCGTAAATCTCCTAGGGTGCATTTTTTTTTTTGTTGTATATTTCAACAGTAATACTATATAGGCAATGCAATGATAATATCCTGGATAATTAGGGAAGAAAAATACATCTTGAATTAAAATTTACATATATGTTCTATTTAAAGCACAAATTGAATTTTTATAAGAAAAATCCAAAATTGAACTCAGTCCTCTATTCCCATACCTTTAAGGTATTCCAATTTTTTTTATCCCCATTCCATTTATATAGATTACTATGTTTTTAAATAATTGTTTTTTTTTCTATATAAAAATATTAAAAGTACAAGAAAATCCTATACTTTCCACATAGTTTACATTAAAATTAAGACCTTTAATCACATAGCTTTGAAAGTCCATAACTTTTGCCTGTCATTTTTAAGTTCTTACTAAAAATCGCTTATCATTCTAATTTAAAATAAATCTTTAACAAAATAATTTATTCATAGCAGAATGGATTTTATAAAAAGGTTTGTTAATTTTTTTCATAAACAGAAAAATAGTTTAGATATAATTTTCAAGAATAATCAAAATCTGCAATTAGTTTCGATCATGATAACATTCCAAAATTTCCTCAATATCCGATAGATCTGAGCTATCATCATTTTCGCTATCAGTAAAAACATTTCCAAGAAGATCTCCAAACTCTACTGCTCGCATTTTATGCTGTCATAATTGTACATTAAAAGAATCTGAAATGCTAGCAAAGCAAAAGATCAATCTGACCCCACCAGTAAAAAATGAGATACATTATTTCACGGATTTCTATTGTTCTTCCAAATCCCTCCCCCTGAAGGCATAAGAGGTCACAGATGTAAACTTTTATTAATACTTAGAATTTTTTTTAACAGAAAATAAAAGGATGGGGTCAAAACAACTTTGTGTGTACCGATGCATTAAAAGAAGAAACGAAATTTAATTTTATACTTTCAGCATTATTTCCTGCATATAAAAACTATTTTAAAACAATTCACTGTGCATATCTTTCAAATTTATTCCTTATTCTTTTTTTTTTCTTCACCAAACCTAAAATCATAAGAAATCTTAATTTTTGTAAGAAAACTCCTGAAATGCAAGAAACCAAATAACCACTCTTTTCATTTTTACAGCAAAATGCAGTTTTCTTGTGTTGCTTCTAAATTAATTATAGAAAAGCTTGTAAATAATTTGCCAATTTTAAAAAAAAATCTGAATAAAGCATGAAAAAAAATTAAGTTACAGAAACTCTGCCATCATTAAAACTAGACATTTCTAACACATCATTTCCGCCTCAATGTATATAATATGCAAAATCCTTGGCAAATCAAAATAAATTAATATTATCAAGGATATTTTAACCAAATCAATATGGATAAGATACTAAAGGATATGAACTGATTCTTACATAACCTCTCAAGAAAAAACAGACGTAAATTAGAAATAGGATCAAAGATAAATCCTCACAATATAAAATGTTTCATAATAAAATTAGCATGCACCTAGCATAGTTAAATTAATTTGTTACTCATAGTTAAAAAATTCAATAGCAAATATAATTTAGACTACATGTATCAATCTGTATCATGAAATAATACAAATGTTGATTTCTGATAAAATAAAATTTCTTTGTCAAAATTAAAATGTTTCCAAAAAAATTCAGATTACTTTGCCTTTTTCCTCTCACATCTCAAAGGTAGCATTTGTTTAACATTTCTACACTGTGTGTAATGCATATATTAATAGTCACAAAAGTAAAATATTATAAGTGCTCTTTTCAAGCTAATATGATAAAACTAATTTTTTTTTTTTTTTTTTTTTTTTAATTTAAAGAAAGAGATATCAGGTTCTCTCTTCTTATATGAACTGAACATTTAAATGTGTATTAAATATATAAATGAACTGAAAATTTAGACATAAAGAAATATTAATTGTATATTATTAAAGCCTTCAGGGGAAAAAAATAACAGATTTTATTGAAATTTATGTGCAATTACAAACGTGACATTGCAGGAGTTGCGTAAGCATAATGGCGTCCATTAATGTCCTAACAAAGAAAAATTATTTCAAGATAATATTTCACGATTTAATTCTTAATTAGGAAGAAAATTGTTCCATTTTGGAACTAATTACTTCATTTTCAATAAAAAGTATGCCATAAATAAGTCTATTTCGAGAGTACAAATTTCACTCCATTGTGAAGCAGCTTTCCTGCGAAATTTAGGCATAATAGTTAGGCTTACCTATTTTTAACTTAGTATATTTCTGCTTACCTTTGATTCACAACAAATTTGCTCAAGAATAATTCATAAATCAATAGAAGAAAATAAACGAAGACTCGCAATTACATGAAAAAATTTTAGAAGAGTAAAATACACAGCTTTTAGAACTTTCTAGAGTCAGCCATTGATAAAACGTGTGACGTCATCAACCAAATGGCGGGAAATTTAATGAAAGTTCTTAACATAAATTAGAAACGATACAATTACTTATTCAACAAAAAAGAATCAAGTAAACATAGAAAAATTTCAATTAAATTCATTAACTACATACATAAATAAAAAATTAATTTACAATTACTTTTTTTTCCAATTTCAACCGGAAGAAATTCGATATATAACTTCACTTCACTTTTCCTAGTAGCATAGTCAGCCTCATAGTATTTTTTTAACGCGTTGATGATAAGCAGAACATTTGTGAATGAATAACATCGATATCTTGATTTTTCCTCAGAAATTATTCAAACTATTTCATGCTCTATCCTCATATTTAATCTTATAATTATAAATTAAGTTTTAACATTACGATTCAGGCAACTCAAGAATGATTCCTGAACCAGTCAACTTATCACGTGATGTACAGTTGCTAAAAAAATTGAGAATACACCTTACTTTGCACCTTGGCCCCTATAATGGCCTCTAAACGTCATGGTACCGATTCGACCAATTTTTAGCGGTATCTGAAGATATTTTATCCCATTCTTCTTGCAATACTTGTTTCAAATAGGTCTTGATTTTAATTTTGTGTTTTTAAAAAGCTTTTTTGAATATGGCCCATAAATATTTTATACCATTGATGGGGTACTATGGTAGTGTGTGTAACCGCTGTTTACAATGAAAACGACACCACATGAGAATTTTATTTAAAATGTTTCTGAAACTTTTCAATTTAGAAGTTTTTCGTTGATTTTTCTTTATTTTTACTCTAAATTAAAACATTTGTTATGGGTAAAACTAAAAACATGTTTGCTCTTCTTGGTAATGTGTTATTTATAATGAAAATCGGATTTATCAAGTAAAAGTAAGGTGTAATCTCAATTTTTTGAGCCACTATATGTGTAATTTACAAGATTAAAACTAAAACTTCTTACCTTAACAATTTCTTGTAAAAAAAAAAAAACCGCAAACAATAATTTACACAAATTTTTCAGAACTCTTTTTTTTTTTTTTGTAAATATGTATTAGTTTTATTAAAATTCTTCTCTTACAACTGTGAGCGTTATTTTGCTGCACAAGCGAATTTGCCTAGTTCTATGTCAATTTTAAGGATTGAAAGAATCTGATGTTCTAACATTTTGGTAATTAAAAAAGTTTAATTTATAATATTGTATTGATACTAAATGCTGATGCAACAATATGCAAAGTTATCTCCCGTGATACTGCAATTGCTAAATCACTGAGTTTAACTTATCATCATTAGAGATGCATAATTCAAGATTTTTTGAATAACAAATAATATTGCTATTGTTATTTTTAAATATGCGTTCCAAATATCTGTTATTTCAATCATATTATTCATTAAAAAATATTACTTAATATTAAATATAAAATTTATTAATTGTAATTAATATTTAATTTACTAATTTAAGTAACGTATGATTGAATTAATTTATCTGTTTCAGCTTACTTCTTAAATTTTATTTTTCTCAAAACTATTTATTTAATTTATTTATTAGAGTGAACCATTTTCTGAAAAAGGTGAGTTAAAAATATATGTCATTTCTTTAAAATGTTTACTTTAGTTTTATATTCTACCAATAGATGGCGCCAGCAGTAAATAGAATACATGTAATCAAAGTCAATCATGTCACGAGCAATTAAAAATTATCTGTATGGAATAGTGCATCATCAAATACGAATATCGGTCACTCCCGTAAAGTGGAGCGGTGACTTCGCACTTTCCAGTGAAGCCTCGCACTGTCCGGTGAAATCACCGCTCCGATAAATTTCAGTGATATGCAATTCAATGATACGATACTATAATTCCAATAACCGGTCCGTTCACTTTTCAATCCAATCACAGATTTCTTTCGAGAGCTTCCATTGGACAGATCGTATCGATTGGTACTTTCCAGTGAAGTCACCGCACCGGCAAATTTCAGTGATATAGTATCGATTGTTACTTTCTATCGTTATCCAAAACCTGTAATCGAAATATAATCAGTAAGATCGTATCAAGGATTTGAATCACACCTCTCTTTGAAAAATATTGATCACTTGTATTTGTGACTTTTTGATATTGGTTACGTAATAACCGCTCTTAAAATATTCGTCATCCCTAATCATCATTCAACATTATTTTCATGATCAACGTCTTCTTATCACAGTCAGATTTTTTCATTACAGGTATTTCTGCAGTCAAAAAATGTAAGAAAGAAGCAAAAACACTTTTTATTTTTATTTTTTTACTTTTTCATATACGAAGTAAAGAGAAAATATTGTAATCGTTAAGAAATTTGAACTCAAGATTTTGTGGAATTCACTAAGTTTTACATCTCCCTGAATTCGAAAAACACATGTTTGAAAAACGTCTATCTGCATGTGACAAAGATAATTCAAAAACGCTTTAAGCTAAACCGATGAAATTTGGTATATGGTCTTTACACAAAATTTGTAGATTTCTATCAAATCTTGAGCGAAATCTGTTCCGAGGAAAACTGTCTGTCCAGTTCCCTGAGTAAACACAACATTGCACATAAATTTTTTTTGGTTTTAATTCTTAATTGCATGAATTTTATTTTCATGAATATAAGATTCAAAATATTATTTAGCAATTAATGATGTAAAGGAAAAAAAAAGGAACCAATTCATGTTGCCATGATAAACGTAATTCGTGCATCATGCTTTTATCGGTAAAAAAATTCTTTTGCTGACTGAAATATCTGTATATTATTTACTTCACACCTTTTTTTGTGTAATATAAATCTAAGTCTAATTTTAGAAATATGACTAGGTTTAGGAATATTTTTTTTGTTTTAAATTTTAATATAGTCTATTGTTTATATTTGACTAATTAACTAATTCTTATTTTTATAGGCCATTTAATTAATACAACCATTCTACTGGAAAGCCTCTACATCTAAAAGAACGCAGTGCATATGTTATAATTAACTTCAAAAAGCGTCTCTTCGAATTTTTGATGACACTAGATAAGTAGGAAATTTTAATAACATTTTTGAGCAAGATCTTTCTTGAAATCTAGCATTACATTAAGTCGAACAATAACATATATATGCCTTTAAAAAAAATCTTGGAAGATAGGTGCAAATCCATTCTGTTGTACACCGCACAAATTAGCTACAATGTTCATATACCTATATATTTACATTTTTCATGTGAATCTGATTAACTGATTCTATAAGATTTAAGAATTGATTCTATAAAATTTCACTAATGAAGCAATCTTCTGTTTTATTTAAACATAATTCCTCCTCAAAAAAATAAATAAATGAATAAAAATAAAAGTAAATATAACAACAGAAATTAAATGGAGTGTAATTAAAATGCCAATAATTAAATAATTCTAAGAAGTAAGCATATGTTATATTTTCTCTATTTTATCGGAAACTGAAAAAAAAAATTATAAAAAATGTACAAAAGGAAAATTTATAGAAGAGGCAACAAACGTCAAGATATTATTCGGCACTATCTTGACATTTGTAGATATTTGCGGCGTTATCTTGACATAAACGGCGGATATCTTGTGTTTTTAAAATAATCTATATGTGATCTCATCCTCCCCTATAGAGGAGAAAAGAAAATACTCATCATAGCCCATGAAGACCATCTACTTATTATCAGAGAAGAAAACAAAATAAAACTTTTAATTTGTTATTTAAAAGATACAACATCATTTAACCCCTTGTACTCTTATGACATAGTGAATCTCTAATGTTTCTGAATTAATTTTAATTTTGAAAAGCTTTATTTTCTTCTTATTACGCGTTAGTACTAATAAAATTCTCAAACTTACACTTAAATTTCCAAAAAAAAAAAAAAAAAAAAAAAAAAAGATTATTTTTTGTAAATTTGATAAAACGTTTCCTTTGGAGTCTGTATAAATAATAAAGATGAATGTGTGCGTGTGTGTATTGGTGCTCTGCAGGCCAGATCATTTGACCTACAGATACCAAATTTAATACTTGTAGAACTTAAGAGATAGAAAATGTGGATCTCGGATCAATTTTTCTAAAATTTCAACTAATTAAAAATTTTAAAAACACGAAAATTTGGCTTCTTTTTTTTTTTTTTTTTTTTTTTTTTGCAAAAATTTTATCGAGAAAAGTAAATTTTACAATGTTTAAAAAATTATATTTTTTCATGACACCGATTTAACATTCATACAAACTTTTGGTAAATTGTGGCAATTTTTTAATTATATATATATATATATATGTCTTGACTTTGGCTTGACGTTGCTGAGCGTATACAGTATAGAAAATATACAATCATTATAACTTTTTTTCCAAGTACAGGTACTTGTATTAAGCTCATAAAGCGATTAATTACCAAAGATATCTTTTATTTATGTTTGTCAATGGCATGAAATTAATACGGAAATACCAAAAAAATATTTTCTATAAAGTGATGATTTTAGCCTAATATTTTATCATCAATTGAATTTATAAATTTTACAAACTTTTTTTACTTGGCATCTAGGAGAAGGAAGATTTTAAGCGGCTGTTCGAATATAAGTTAACACGATAATTACAAAATAAAGAGAGCTAGATAGGTAAGATTTGGCATGTAGATTTAACATCTATAGTGTAGACACCAATTAAATTTGGAGCCAAATCCAACGACGGATTGACTGTCTGTTCTGTACTTTAAGAAATGCGATAATTCAAAAACACAGTGGCTTAAATATATGAAATTTGATATGGGATTTTGTCACTCAAGTGCATTTCTATGTCGAATTTTTATTTCAATCGCTTGAGAAAACGCATCGAAAGCACAAATTCGATTTTCATATACTGTTAGCGCATGCCAGAGATCAATCGCCAAAAAATCTTGCCAAGGATGACATGATATATTTATTAAAAATTCTAAATTCACACCAAAAGTTAATATTTCGTAACTAATGTACGCCAGTGCTATGCAAGGCGTTTTCTGGCATGACAAGTTTATTAAAAGGTATGCGAGAAAGTTTTGAGAAAATCATTTCCACTTGTTTATTTTAGTTTTTGAACCAGGAAACAAAAGAACCAAGTCCTTCTGTCTAATCTGATCAACCACGGAAATAAGAAGTTGTCGATTTTTAGGGAAACATTGCTTTCAACATAGAGCAGTTGTTAATTCACTTTCCAAGAAAAGTTCTCCCAAGCAAAATATAACATAGCTGACATCTGAAACTGTAACGAGGTAGCAGACGCTCTTCAAGCATACCCAGAAAAAATGTAATCTTATTTCAAGGCAATAAACAGTCGATCGAGTGAGAAAAGAAGCTTTTGACATGCTATCAGAAAGAACGATTTAAAAAGGGTGGCAGAGAATTTCGGGAAAAGTAAAGGGACACTATCATTAACTTAACAAACACTTAATTAACTATCATTAATGTTTTTAAATGAAAAGTGTTCGAAACTGTGAAAGTCACAGTTCGGATTTACAGGTGACTCGATTTTTATCTTTGTGGTATCTGATATTCTGATAAGTCAAATTGTTGATAGAATTCACTGCAGGTGCCATTGATTGACAATACATAGAACTAAACATATCAACGTCGATAAAAATAATGATGAAAAGAAATGACAATTATTTTATTTTAATCTTTCTTTCAAAACAAGTTATTTTATTAGACTTTAAGAATGAAAAGTGAGTCTGAACATATCTAAAATCAGCAACAGCAAAAGTATTTGTTATTAAAAAAAATGTGGACTATATATCGTTATTTCCATAATGTGCTCGTTTTTTTTTATGTCTGTTATGAGAATGTTAAATGTTTACGTTTATCAAGTAAGCATGTATAAATTTCATTGTCATGTAGTTTTTCAATAAGTTTTTATCTTATTTAAAAATTTGTTAGAACTTACGCTTACCTGTACAATTTCATACAAAGATTGATGAATTTAGTGGGGAGGAACTTCCCATGGTCCTAGATAAGGTTAAATGAATATTTTAACTCAATTTTACTAAAGCATTGAGAGAATGCCAGTTTTTATTCCGCAATCTGATTCTTAGCCAAATGAACGTTTACAATGTTTAAAATATATTTTCTTATCTAAAATATATATTATATAAATTATTCAAAACCTGGTCTTATTTGGATCATTCAAAACAGTTGTCTTTAAAAAAAGGGGAACCATGTAATTTTATTATAAATATACTTTGCTAAATTAAACTAGCTATTTCAATTATCTTTCCCAGGATAAAATATTTTTAATTTTATTAACTGCCTTCAGTGACTAGTTAATTGCCCAGCATCTATTATCTGTAACTTAAATAATAATAAAGATTAATGTGTGTGTTACCACTCAATAGGTCAGACCATTTGACCTGAAGCTAAAGAATTCGGCACATATATATTTTAAAAAATAAGAATGTACACCTCGGGACGATTTTTTTTTTTTTTTTTTTTTTTTTTGCAATTATAGTTGAAATTTTGACTGATAAAAAAAAGTTGAATTTTGTCGTTTTTCGCACTAACTTCCGCAAATATTATTTCACAAAAATAAATTTTACACCTTTTCAAAAATTAAAAGTTTTTCTTTTTAATGATAACAACTTAATAACCATGCAAATTTTTCAAAATTTTGACTATTTTTTTGAAATTACTTTTGCGCATTTTCTAACAATAGATTACACTTTTTCTCTGAAATTGAAACTGTTTTCATTGTTTCACCAAGTGCTTAGTTATTACGTCAATAATTAAATTTTTTTTCTATTATTGAAAGCTAAAGAAGAATTCTGCTTAGTGTCTCTGCAGTTTAGAAGATGAATATAAAGGGGAAGATACATTACCTCAAAATTCGGAAGAAAGATGAACCATTCATTAACGTCCATATTACATATTATGAAATTAGCTTCCATTAGAAAGTTGAGTTACACAATAAACAGATGTAAGACATTTAAAATGACACGATTTAAATGTCTGACCATTTGGCGGAATTATGGATATGAAAATATGTGGAAATGATTTAATTAAAGTTAAATATAGCCAAAATCACCGGCGGGCAATGGTCGATTAAGACAATTAGTGTAAAATTATAGGTAAAAACAAAGAATCCCCTGACAACAACAAAAAAAGAACCAATTTTTATTTCATACTAATCGTCGCAATCAATCGGCCGGTTTGCCAGCAATATATATGATTTCAGATAAATCGTTTAGATATAGCTTTCTATCCCTGATTCCTTCAAATTGTGAGACATCTTCCATCATTTGTCAGACTGATGAATCTTTCTAACGGAGACAGTCGCATAACAACATGGCACTATTACAAACGTGAATATCCGAGGCATTTGTCTTCTAAATTTCGTGATATTTTTGCTCCACTTTTCTTTACTTGTTTTGTAAACTATACAAATATTAAACAGAATCCTTCTTTAACTTTCAACAATGGAAAAAAAAAATAACGCCATTAGATAAGTGATGAAACAACGGAAACAGTTTGAGCTTCAGGCAACAATGTTGAAAATCAGACAAAAAAAAAAAAAAAAAAAAAAAGCCCCCCCCCCCCTAAAAAAAGATCTCACAACAGGATTGTTGTTGAAGATGCAATTAAATCAAAATTACTTGTAAAATGTTTTCAGAAGTATTAGTTAATACCGTCTGTGCTGTTTCCTGAACAAGGTAACAGACTATTCAATAGTCTTCAACTCTGCAAGAGTAAATATATTCTTTCAACGTGCATTTAGTATGGGATTTTGTATACCATATTCAGATATTGTTGCCGACCTTACATGGTCGTATGATCCTAGTTTGCTTTCGAGCAATCTAATTCCGAAATTTCGTACACGTTAGACTAAACAATCTTATAAAAAAAAAAAAAAAAAAAAAAAATTAAAGAAACAAAAATCATCCAGTAATTTTAAAAGTTTTTTAAAATTTTTATTTTGGCTTCTCATTATTACGATTTAAAAGTATTTTTCCTTGATAGAAACATGATCCAATTTTAGAAAAGAAATTCGCCCAATGGATGAATCTATAAAATGCTTGACTAGAAATCCATTCTATACTTAGAAAAAGATTTTTACCTCAACTTAAGAGTGTTTCGATTTGGAAGCTACTGAAAATGTTGTTATTCTGGAAATTGTATAAAGTTACTTATTTAGTTTAAAATTTATGACTCCCAAAAACGAAAGAATGATTTATAACTCCATTTACAATGAATTATAACTTAATGAAGAATTTGAATCAAATGTTTATAGAACCCTTTTTGGTAAATGAAAGATTCGAATGACTGACCTATAACTTTACTTCGAAGATAAGAATAAATTTATATTTACTAGCATTTCCTAGCACTGAAATTGCCATTCTGACAGCCTCCCATTTTCTTTCCATTCGCTCATTCAAAAAGGCCAAGTATATGAAATAATATATTTTTGATGCTCTAAGTTTGAGAGATATCTGCTTATGCAAGGTAAGCAGGCATATATCTTTTTCAAATAAGTAATAGTTAGTACAAAAGCTTCAATTACATGATTTTACTTGCAAGTTGTACAGTTATATTTGAACTGAATTTTGAATAACATTGGTAAAGTGAAGTAAGCAAATATCTTTAGTGAAAAAATATTGGCATTGATCTGCTAAAAAAAACAATATTTGTTCATACTATAAAACTAATAATTTAGTATTCTTTTTATTTAATAGATTAATTTAATAATTTTCTTTTAAATATGGAGAAAGTATTTTGTCCTGCCAAGATTTGAGATTATATGGTGCATGAAAAATAATTGATGATATGCAGCATCTATGCTTGCATCAAATGAAGACAACAAAATGACATCCTCACAAAACATTTATTTTTTAAAACTAAACCAACAGAACCAAACCATCAATAACACATCAATTTGATTGTAGCTTCAAGCCGGTGGGTTCCTGTCCATGTCGCTGACTACAGTAGCAGCGTCACCCTTGCTGCTGTCCTGTTTGCCGCCGAGACACTTGAACTTCTGATGCAGCGCCGCTTTGTACTTGGGATGACTTATGCCATAGACGATAGGATTATAGCATGCACTGGCTTTCGCAAACACAGCGCCCCATACAGTCGTCATTGGTGTTAAGTACTTTCTGTCTGAAAAAACGCCAAACATGGCCAGTAACAGGTAGGGAGTCCAAGCCATGAACCACAAGATGACGGTCATAAATGCGACCTAAGAGAAAATAAAAATATTCTAAACTGTGATGAATTCATGAATTAACTGTCATAAGATTAATTAAAGTAACTGAAAACGAATTTGAAGACTTGGTCATTTTCTTCGATTTAAACGTTTCTCATATATGAGAAGGAAAAATAAGTCCATAATTTATGTGAGGGCATAACCATATTGTAGAAGGCTCATTAAATTACATTGATATTCATAATTATCAAAGTCCTTTTTCAGTTATTTCATATATTGTTCATATTCTCCATATGCTCGGTCAATGTAAATAAATTTAAACTAAATCCTGACAGTTTCACTTATTTCTCTAATCGTTAAACATAATAAATAAATAAAACTCGTAAATAGTTAAAACAAGGAATTTTCTTTTGAAGAATTTTATAATTGTAATGACAGTATATTATTAATTTCAAAATTTGTTTCAGAAAGCAAATTATTTCTTAACTAAATTAAACAAGTTATTTCTTAACTATCTCTTAACTAAAAAGTAAGTTATTATGCTTTATATCTTACCAGTAATAATAAGAAAGATCGAGCCTTTAGTCTGAAGTATCATAGCATAGTACTTACTGTTTTAAACTGAAAATATACAATTATGATTGTACCAAAGCTGCATGGAGAAAATGTCAACCATGACATCTTATCTAATGGCTTATTTCGGATAATATTAAACGATCTAAGCTCTGGTGAGTACTGTGTATTTACTAATGTCCTACCTCTAAAAGATGTCCACTAGTGAATGTTTTGTTATCTTATCATTCCATCTCTTATCTACTATCTCTTTTGAATAAATTATATCACCATTTTCTTAACTGACTATGCCACCGAATAATAAAATAAGAGGAAATTTTACAATGAATCAAAAAATAATAATTTTATATGGAAATATAATAATTATATACAAAAAGATAATCCAACTTTTCAAATCATAAACTGTTTTTTCATTATTTAACACTGGGATTAGTTTTTTTTATATAAATTATGCAATTTAAGCGCCTTCCACAGCAAGCAATTAATGTGGTTAAAAATGAAAGATTCAAATAAAAAAAGATTAGAGTGGCGGAAAGAATTTTAAATAAAATAAACAATCTGGAACGAATAATTAAAAAAGCATATTATGACTATTATATAAAAGAAAAATTCAGAAGAACGTTGCTGATGAGAAAATTAGAACGAACGTGAATTTATTTGAAATGGGAATAATAGTAACAGAATTTAATTGTTCTAAAACGAAAGTATAAAAAAGTGACGTATTTTATTAAAATGAATTATTCTTTTCTGATCGAAATACGAACTACAAGGAATTCTAGTGATTGAAAAATAGTTTTACAAATTCTCTTAAAGATTTTCATCGTATTCTTCTTTTTAATTTGAAACGCTTTTTAAGAAGACTTTTATTATTAATTGAAGCAATATTTTTTCTTATATATGTAATATGACAACTCAAAATGAGCATTTACATGTCTGACAGTAAAATTCGACAATAAACTTTTATAATCATAATTACAGATTTTACAAATCCTAGATCAAATTTATTAAAGCGTTTACTGTAGGTTCGAAAATATGTGAATAAAATAATTCAAAAATGAAACAAGCTAAACAATGGAATTTAATACATGGCCTTGATACTAATATTGTAAATCTATATCAAATTTCGACCCATCGATCAAAGTGAAGAGATTCAAAATATATGCTCGATTTCTTCACTGCACGATGAACCATCAATTACACTTCTACTTTCGTTACACGACTTAAAATATATGATATGATTTGTAATTATAAGATAGCGACGAAAAAAATACGGTTTGAAATATAGTGAAAAGGTGATAATAATTCAGTTAGATTTTAAAATGAAGAAATGAAACAAAGATTGCTATCATTTCGCTGCCATAGAATAAAAAACTGTTTAAAAATGAAAGTTGGATTCTTCATTTAAGTATCCGTTTTCTAATTTAATACTTTAACTACTTTTGAAGAGGAACTGATTTGCCAGATATATTAATTGTATTTATATTAATTTAATTTCTAATATTAATTAATATTAATTCTAATTTATTCTATTTATATTAATTTAATTTACTTGCTTTTCACAACAAAGTAATTTTAATCATCAGGTTCTGTGAAAGGCATTTAAACTATGTTATTTTAGCAGCCACGCATCTACCATGTGTATTACACACATAAATTGCCCTAATGGAGTCAATATATTTGTCCGCGTCTTTTAATATTCAACAATACATTGTCTTAACTCGTGCTGTATAATCATTCTCTTATTCTTCATACGAAAAAACACAAGTTGATTCCAGTATTAAAATTAGTTAATTATTGCTTCTGCTGTTTTTGTTTGAATTATTACTACAATATTTAACAACATTAGGATTGAAACATGTTAATAAAAATAAAAAAAAAGAGTAATAGGTATAATCTTTAAGCATTCTGGATATATTATCCTAGATAGCTAAGACAAAGACACACACACACACACACACACACACACACACACACACACACACACACACACACACACACACACACACACACACACACACACACACACACACACACACACACAAGCTAAAGAATAATAAAAACTAAAAACTAATAATAATAACTAATGTGCGTCTGTAGATGTAGTTTCGATGGTTTGTTCCGTATAGTATCGACACACTCACATTCATGCTCGTGCAAAGACATGCGTTTAAATACAACTTTAAAAAGCAAGTTTTATTTCCAATAACATGTTAGTGGAATTAAACTGACCATTAAAGGCAAGTAAAAATCGGTAAGGATAACCTTTGATCTTACTGGATATATTTCTCGATATACTTAATAGCCTAGGGGACTTTGTTCAGATGTTGGGTAGAAAACTCATTATAATATTATTTTAGCTTTCAACGCTATCAAAGTCTTGTATAAACAATGAAAACAGATTAAATTTCATTACAACAATGGAAAACAATATTAAATATTATAAATAAAATATTTTAAAGTTTTTTTAAAAAGTTATCATAAAAGTAAAAATTTTGCTTAGTATTAAATGATTAAAATTTAAATAAAAAGTAAAATAAATAAATATAACTTTCCTAAATAAATATAACTTTTCAAACTTTTGCTTAATATTTAATTAATAATAATAATATTAATTAAAATTTCAACAAAAAAAATTAAATAATGTAACATCCAAAGAAGCGCATTTTCAACCTCCCAAGTTTAGTTGTGCTAAATTTGATAATTCTAGGTCAAAGGGTAAACCGCCAACACACACACACACACACACACACACACACACACACACACACACACACACACACACACACACACACACACACACACACACACACACACACACACACACACACACACACACACACACACACACACATATATATATTCGTTTTTATTATTAGTGAAAATTGTTATATTCAAATTGTTTTACCCTATTTATTAAAAGTACTTACTTATTTACTGATATTATTTCCATAATTTTTAAATCTATATACTTAAAATATTTGTGGAAGCCAAAAAAAATCAGCTTTTTAGATTCAACCATTGTTCCAATTCCGCTAATTTTTATTTTATGTGAAAGCTTATGACCTCTAGATAGATAATTAATGGTCACCTGTCCTTACTGCCTTTCATTTTCGAGATATACCAACAAATAAATCGTTGCTAGAATTACTCAGCTTCAATAATTGGACCAACCTCAATTTTTTTTCTTAAGTTTAATTTTAAAATTCTTTGTTGAGGGAATCATGAATGTTACCCATAAGAGAGTTAACTGAAATTAAATGCATTCAATATTCTCAGTGAACAAGCTGATTGCCAAAGGTGGCTATTTATAATAATTATCATTTTGTTTATTAAAATGACTTACGATTTATTTATTAATTATATATTATTGATTAAAACTTTACTACAATTTCTAATTTAAAATTATAGTTTTACTTGATGTATTCCTTTTTTTTTAAACCTAGTTTTTTAAAATTTGAATGTCCTCTATGTTATGTTACCTTACATTTTGAATTAATGTCTTTGACTGACTGTACAAACCGCTCTACTGATTTTGTAAAAGAACCTTATTAAAAAGTACAAATTTATGACAACAATCTAAACAGTCGTAAAGATAATACTGTTTTTGGATCAGGAAATTCAAAAATATTTTTAAACACCGACCAATCATTCACCTTGGCGAGTTTGAACTCTGCACTGGTCTTATTGGAGTCCTGGTTAGCCCTGAGAGAGGTGATGTTCATCTTCTTGGCCTGGTCGCGCAGTTTCTTCTCATGAGTGGCCACTTCCATTACGATGAATGTATAGCAGTAAATCATGATGGCGAGAGGTACCGCATACACAGCCACAGTGTAGCACATCAAGTAAGATAAACTTATTGCGTCGCGGCTTAAATAATCCACAGTGCAACTTGTCATTGAACCTTCTGGGACATATCTGTAATGAAAGGCATAGAAGAGTGGTTTTAGAGCGTCTGTTCTCAATTCTTTTGTTTAACTGTAGAAGGCAATATGTTTAAATGCAAAGTTATAACATTATTTTTGGCTAATAATATATAAATACGAATTAATTTTAAAACGAGATGTGAGAATTTTGAGATATATATATGATTGGTATCGACCGAATGTAGTATTAATGATAGGATGGGAAATTCAGTTGTTGTTTCCCCGCCAGAAAAGATCATGTACAGTGAGACAAAATCTTTGCTGTTTCTTTCATGATGTGTTGATGAGTGGGCCAGGGGACCACTGAAATTATGTTTAAGTGCCATTAGGTTTCATTTATACTTATAAAAGAAAGTGTTTGTGAGAGTGTTTGTTTGTCTGTCTGCGTACTGATGATATACAGACAAATCTACCGCTTTTACAGCTATGAAATCTAGCACATAAGAGATCTGAACACACCTAGAAGCCCAAATTTCAAATTTTAATACAAAATTTTTATTTTATGTTTATTGTTGTTTTGGATTTTTTTTTTTTTTTTTTTTTTTCGTATTTCTCGCTGCTATGATTTCTAGTGATTATAGGAAAAAATCTTTGTACCGGCAAAAAGAACAAATAAATGTCTTTCTTAAGAAATTTATTTTAGATTTCTCACAATAATTTATTGAATTTAAGAAATTTTTTTAAAAAATTAGTCATTTTTTCTGAAACAGTTTAAAAATTAAAGCTAGAATTTCTGCACCCGACATTTTATAAACTTTCACAATTTTTTAGATGATTCAATATTTCTCTCTAATTTAAAATGAGGACAATAAAAGCACATTCAATGATTGATTTTTAGTTAATTATATTCCAAAGATTTTTTTCGCTGATCCGGTCAATGAAGAACTAAAACGTCTCCCTGGTGAAGTTTTGTTCCTTCAATGATTTGACATGTTTCCAAATTAAAAAAAAATGAATCTTTGGAAAATTCATATATAAAAAAAAGCTTATCTGGACGAAAGATCTTACCGAAGTTGTAAATAGTCGTTTGGCAGCAGCTTGCATACTTGAATTGCATACATGTATGAATTCGTAGAAAGCCTCAGACAATTATTTTTCATAGTTAGATAATTTCAGAAAAATGAGTTTAATTAATGCAATTTCAATCATAAATTGAATTTGAAGCATTAATATATTATTTGCAACATTTAGCTCCAATCAAAGGTCTTTGCAAAAGAACCTACTTAATTGTAAATTACAACGTACATTGTAAAATCAAAAAGCACTGGTTCTACAAATGAAGAGATATAATTATATCTTGTATATCTCTAATGAGAATATTAATGACATTCTTTCTCGGATTTCTAGGATAAACCGAAAGTTTCTTTCCTCTACATTTTCATTATCGCGCAACAAACGAAGCGTTTTGGCATTTAATGTGCCCGGCCAAGGTTGGATTTCCTTTTTTTGGAGGGCATAATGAGTTTTGAATCGCTGTTTAAATTCAGACGTAAACAAAGAAATGTATCGCATATGCATACAACAACTTTTGCTATTTGCGCATGCGTAGTTTGAGATTTTCGCACATGTGCGCATAAGAGCAAAGCACAGATACTGCTGTTTTAAGCATTTGCGAATCGTAGTAGAAAAATAATTAAAATCGCAATTATAAAACTCTTTTTTTTATTTTGATATGACTTCAATATAATAAAAACTTCCCCAATAAATGGCCTACAAAATGGTATAAATATATCCAATATCAGTTAAGTATTTCTCGAGTTTTTCTCTTTCAAACATACAGACGCTTTTAGGAGACTTAATTTTATACAATGCATAGATATAAACAGCATCTTTTGCAACAATTTAATTTCGTTGATTTGCACTTTTCAATAATTGTTTCGATTTTTATCTTCTACAAATTACCAAACGATATCGTTATCATGCAAAAGCATATAAAATCATATTTTTTACTTCGTTTTGATTACTTTATGTTTTCTGGTTTTGATTTCGGTAACATTCATCATGTCATGAACAACCCTGTACTTGTCCTGCTAATATGAAATAAAAACCTAATAAAATGGACGAAATGATTGGAGCTAAGATATTCAATTCTTGGTTTTTCCTAATTATTTGAGGTATAACTATTTGTAAAATTTTCTCAGGCTCTATTGTGTTTACTAAATGCTCGATTATTTCATTAGATTTTTGGAGAGAGTTAGTTGCTCGCCACAGCAAAATGGGATTCAAAAAAAAGTTATTATAGCTTTGGAATAACTTTGTAACTTATATGTAAAAACGAAGAAAATATTTAGAAAGGAATAAATCTTACTAAACGATTTAATAAAAAATTATTCATTTATTCTAAAATCTCATTTTCATTTTCTTTTTTAAGACAGAGCTTATAACTGTTTTCAAGAAAGATTGCAGTTTATTAATTACAATGATGCTTCCTTTATACATCATTTTAAGTCAGATCATTTAAACATGTATAAATGATTACTAAAGTTTGGTATGAACGTAACTTTTTGGGATTTTTTTTATACACTTTGACCTGTTTAAATGAGTTCAAGCGATCACAAATTTTTCTATCAAACTATCGAAAATCAGCATCGAAATTACTCGCTAAGATTAAGTCATCAGTGCTCAGTTAATGAAATTAAAAATACGTTAAATGGAATCGGCTGTTTGTGCAGCTCATCATATTAAGAAAAAATTAGATAAATTTTCGACAAGTTTGAGAACTTTATTTCATAACTGAATATATAGGCAATTTAATAATTTGCATTTGAATATAATTCGTCAATCATAGGTCGATAACTTAACCCTTTCTAGGGCCGTGGGAAGTATGCTTCCCACCAAATTTATCAATCTTTGTATGAAATTATGTAGGTTGGGAAAAGTTCTGACACATTTTTTTTAGAAAGACAGAAACTTAAATGCTTCAGTTATTGATCTTGCACAAAATGATGTGTCTTGATTTGTTACTTAATTATTAATTAACAAAATTAATTACTTAATCAAATTAAATTTACCTAATAAGTTAAATGAATCCCTTTTCTTATTCTAATTTCAAGCCTCAAAATATTTTAATATAATATGACTAAAAAAAAAATGGCCGTTTGAAGAGTTAATTCGAATACTTCATGATAGGAATTCATTGATTTTTCTCATCAGAAACAAAAAAAAAGTATTGTTTATATTATATCTTATTAATATTTTCTCATGTACGAAACATACAAAGAGAAAGTACTGTAGTCGTAAAAAAAAATCGAATTTTGAAGAATTTTCCCGTTTTAGACACTCTTGAATCTGAGAAAATAATTTTTGGGATTATAGAGTCGGTCGGTCTGTGAACGCAAAATTTCAAAAGTGAAATGACGTCGAAAGCTGAAATCTGATATGCTATTTTTGAACTAAAACGATAGATTTCTGTTAAATTTTTGATGCAACTCCTCAGCAGAAAATTTGTTTCTCCCTTTAAGTGCACATGAATACGAAAGAAGCTATTGAATGATAATTGGCGTATAGATATGATATCAGAATTGCAGATATGTATAAAATTTGATATCACGTTAGTCAGAGAAATAGCTATCGGTCGAAATATCCATTTATAGGTATGTGAACACGATAACTCAAGACAAGAACAAAAAACAAGAAGTCTGATAGGCGATTTAAAATTAAAATTGTAAATCTGTATTAAATTTTGAGTCCCAGTTGTCTAAAAAAAAAAGGCGCAAACCTATATTTAATTTCTTTCATTGTTCTGCGTAGCTTAATACAAGAGAATCGAGTAAAGAATTACTTGTTGATTACTTTCTGTGCAAATAACTTTCGGTCATTTCAATTGTTGTAGATACTCGACTTTCCTCACTTTATTGTAGGATATATCTATAATAATTTTAGACTAGTAATTACACTAATTTTAATAATGTTAGACTAATAGATTTTATATAAGTATAATATAAGCTGTGATATAAAGTACTTGTATGCATTATTATTATTCGGTCACATAGAGTAGCGGATATCAACTAATCAGATAAGGCAACTAACAAGGTTTACTAGCCTAAAGAGGGGGGGGGGGCGCATGCAGGTCGAATAAAAAGATGCCATCAACCAAGTTGTAAAATAAATAAATTTGTAAAAAATAGAATTCTATAAATATGAAATACTAGCACAATATTTGTCAAGATACCTATCTATTTCATTGCATTCATGTATTTATTACAATATCTATAAACACCAAGTTTTGGTTTAAATAATATTGTATTTAAACTTGGAACGCCAGACAGTCATTGATCTTTATATAAGTATACAACATTGAGTTTTATATAAGTATTATCTATACTTATATAAGCTCAATGTGTGTGTGTTGGCGCTCTACAGGCCAGACCATTTGACCTGCAGCTACCAAATTTGGTACATGTATACCTTAGAGGCCGGGAATGTGCACCTGGGTTCCCTTTTTTTTGAATTTTTAATTAGAATTTTAATTATTAATTAAAAACTAATTTTCCCGCCAAAAAATCTTCCATTTTCCCCACCGCCAAATGAGTAAGGCTTCAGTTTTTTTCCCCAACAGTAATGAGGCTAGGGTTAACATTTATTATTTCAAGGGCCGATTATTTCAAACGATTCTGTTTATTTTCTTAATGTTTTATGCATTTAAAATTAAACATTGTTAATTAATCGATCTTTCAGATTCATTTTGAAGTACTTTTGAATTAAAATAACACAGAATAAAGGAAATTAAAAATGTCTAATCTGCATAGCGTTACCCCAACTGGCGTAGAAAAATTCACGCATTTGCGTTACCGTAACTGGCGTTGAAAATTCATGCGCATTTTCTTATTTTTGACAATATTATCAACGGATGATTCTTGCTTTAAATTATTTTTAGGTTAGTTGCATGCTTTTGTAATTAAATTGTATTTAAGTTAGTTATATATATTTTGTATATGCTTATAGTTTTAAGTACATCGTTTTTTAAGTCGTTTTTTTAAACCTGTTTTCGACCGATTATTTTAAGCGATTCAATTTATTTTCTTAATGTTTGATGCATTTAAAATTAAACATTGTTAATGAATCGATCTGTTCATGATGAATCTGAGAAAATTTTGTTGACAAATTCTTGAGATATTACATAAATTAAGAAAGATATTCTTTAGTGCCCATAAAGTTTAAACGCTCAGTGACTCTGTTATCAGTAATCATATTATAAAAAAATGCTTTGTTTCAGTAAAAAATATTATTATATTAATTGCAGATTAATCCTTTCCACTTTAATTTAAAGCATAAATTCTACGGGAGCTAACAGAAAATTAGAGTGATAGATATTACATTATGACTGAAGGCCTTTATAATATTATGAGTGAATTATATGACTACCAAAATTTGAAGTTTTAAAATATTTTGATGAAGAATCTATTAAAGTAGGAATTGCGTAAAATATTTAATTATTAAAATTTAAACGAACATTAAGATTGGCGAACCAGCTGGTCGCCAAAGGCGGCTAGTAATAAATAAATCAATAAAAATATGTATTTTTTTAAGGGTTATTAAAATTATAAAAGAATTTTTAAGATGTTGAAAGAAGCATAGAAAAAATGGACATCACTACGTGCACTGTCTAGGCTATAAAATATCCTACTCTACCTCAGGTCACACAACTGAACAGAAAGATAAAACTTTAGTAACTTTCTCACACCAAAAAGCAAAAAGTAATGAATGTTAAGAATTTTACCCCAGCGTGGACATCTCACAAAAGGATAGCATTTTGGACATGTTTAAATTATGTAGCATAATTTCATTCGAATTCGCCATAGTTATTAATATATTTCATGGGTTAGGGTTCGGCAATACTGTATTAACTTGATACTTTGTATCAGGTACACAAAAGTAGCAGGTACACAAAATTGATAATCTTCTCAACTTCATTCGTTTTCTATCGGTTGATTCGATATCAATCTGATACAAAGTATTAAATCAATATAAACTAGTTCGCAATCCTACTTCGGCGACGATATTAGCATGCATGATTTTTTTTTAATTGTATATATTTCATCCATTACTTCCCTTTAAACCATGTAACGATGCCCATACAATTGAAGAATTCTCTTCTTCTTTTATACTAACTGCATAAACGTAACTGTTTTCTCTCCTCTTCTCACCCACCCGTCAATCACTGTCAAAACCAAGGCCATATAAACATCGTTATCAATACCTCTACCGAAGGTGCAAATCCCAATCAGAAATCGTATTCAGCTATCAGTTTCAGTACAAACACACGAATCAAGTGCTCATCGAGAATCTGATTTCATTTCGACGAGAAAAAAATTGATTATTGGCTGTATCATATACAATCGAGTATATTAACCTTACTGAAACAGCAAAACTGGCTATCAATCCACTTCTATCATAGTTAAATTGAAATTATTTCATTTTCAGTAAAAAAAAAAAAAAAAAAAATCTGCAATATTTTGATTCTGAGAAAGAAAAGAAGTGATGAGTAGGTTTCATATAAAGACTGATTAACTTAAATAATCGGGGATCGGTAGCTTAGTGATCATGAATTGAAGATTTAGGATTGGAAGATTGCAAGTTTGTGATTCCACTGTAGATCTCCCGTATATGCGGTCCCGATGAATGCTAAATCTAGGCCAAATGTTCCCATCTTTGGTGTAGCGTGAAGCTTGAAATATGGGATGCGTAGTAAAGCATCGAAATTTCATTTGACTCTAGATGAGAATTTCATTGTCGGTCCCAAAATAACCTTAGTGTAGTTTCAAAATAAAATAATAATGTCTTTAAATTGAGATAATTTTATTCGAGGAAATTATTGAATCATATTTATTTGTCTATAATAATAGCGGATATTATGTTGAAAAAATGTGATAAATGAAATTTATCATTTCAAAATATATATTTTGCATATTATTTTATTAGTTTTAAGTAATTTTTTAAAAAGAATTTCGAATTTTTAATAACATGATTCATTACATGTTTGTCACGATGGAACTTAGCAATATATTTTTCAATAGTTTAATGAGGTGCTAAAATATTGAAATATTTTACACTTGTAATATCCTCAACAAAAATGAACAGTTTTCATATTTTTAGAACCTAATTATTAGTTAATCAGTTCAATTAAATTTTAACTTTATATGAATAGAGCTCTAAAAAATTAATTACTAAAGTCCATAATATTAATAATAATGAATTATAAATTCATGAATAAAAAGAGATTTCTCTTTACACATTAGTCCATTAATAAAATTTAGTTTCTAAAACTGCTTTATTAAATCTATTATTATTACTAGTCTCCTTAAGTGATCATTTGGGCTGCTGGCAACATTGCTAGTGTTTAATCTATACTTATAATAAAGCTCAATGTGTGTGTGTGTGTGTTTGTTGGCGCGCTACAGGCCAGACCGTTCGACCTACAGCTACCAAATTTGGCACATATATACCTTGGAGGTCGGGAATGTGCACCTGAGGTCCCTTTTATGAATTTTTAATTAGAATTTTAATTATTAATTAAAAACTAACTTTCCCGCCAAAAAATCTTTTCATTTCCCCACCGCCAAATGAGTAAGACTTCAGTTTTTTTTCCCACGCTAGGCTTAACAAATTTTCGCCGATTATTTCAAACGATTCTGTTTATTGTCTTAATATTTGATGCATTTAAAATTAAACATTGTTAATTAATCGATCCTTCAGATTCATTCTGAAATACTTTTTAATTAAAATAAAACAGAATAAAGGAAATTAAAAATGTCTAATCTGCATAGCGTTACCCCAACTAGCGTAGAAAATTCATGCATTTGCGTTACCATAATTGGCGTTGAAAATTCACGCATGCGCATTTTGTTCTGATTGTTGACAACTATTTTCAACGGATATGGACTTGGTTTTGAAGGCTTATCATGTTTCCGACAGATTATTTCAAATGATTCTGTTTATTTTGTTAGTGTTTGATACCTTTAAAACTAAACATTGTTAATGAATCGATCTGTTCATGATGAATCTGAGAAAATTTTGTTGGAAACTTCTTGAGATATTATATAAAGTAAGAAAGATATTCTTTAGTGCCCATAAGCTTTAAATACTCAGTGACTCTGTTTTCAGTACTCATATTTTTTAAAAAAATACTTCGTTTCAATAAAAAAATGTTCTGATATCAAGTGCACTTTAATCATTTCCATTTTAACTTAAAGCATAAATTCTACGGGAACTAACAGAAAATTAGAGAGATACATATTACGTTACGGCTGAAGGCCTTTATAATATTATGAGTGAATTATATGACTAGCAAAATTTGAAGCTTTAAAATATTTTGATTAAGAAGCTATTAAAATAGGAGTTACATAAAATATTTAATTATTAAAATTTTAACGAGCATTAAGATTGACGTACCGGCTGGTCGCCAAAGGCGACTAGTTTTTAATGAATCTCTAATGCACAATTTGATATTCAACAAAGATTTTTAAACATGAAATTGTGATATATATTTTTAACTGTGGTATTCTAGAAGCCTTACATCTGTTCTATTTACTATGAAGATGAAAGTTCTTAATAGTATCAAATAATGTCACATCTGCATGCAGGCGTAACTATCTGCATCACCCAAATAGAGTTGTCTTGTCTTTTGGATTAATTGGACACCACCTCAGAAGTGCCATTGATCCAAGGGTTCTTAAAAGTTTACAAAACTAATTTTATTTTAATTTTGAAATTTTTGTTGTTGGAATGATAGCTTTAATTGTGATAAATGCAAAAATATGATCAGAATACAACTAAATAACCATCGACAAAGCGTTAATCAGAAAGCAGGCATTTTTTAATTGTTTTTTCATCTTAATTATTTTATAAACTGTTTTCATTGTTCTGAATATTTAATCGCGTCATTTCACTTCCTTTTTGATTAACAGAAATGCATTATTCCTGTTACTGAAATTTTATACGATGTTCAGAAACCTTTTTATATAGAAAATCCAAGATTCCTGAAAAATCTGAATATACAGAGATTTTCGATGTTTGGAAATTCGATTATATCTTTTTTATTGCTCAAAATCTTCCAATTAATAAATGGTGCAGATCAATTTTTTTTTTTTTTGGATTTTTTTCATATATTTCCCCCCAAATTTCTATGATTTTCATTACCATTCATTGTAGAAACTGGAGCAAATTGTTTAAATGAGATTTTATATATAATATATGATTTAGAAGCTACCATGTAATTAGCTCGAATCGACAAAATTAAAACTCAAAATAATCGAAGTATAGAATTAATATATTTTTGCCAAAATTTTTCACAAAACAGATTAATCTAAGTTTAACAGTATCATAAATATTCAATTCAGGATTTTGGAAAAGATTGAATCAGGAAGAAAATCATAAAAGGAATTTTAAATCTAAAATTATTCTCAAATTTTAAAAGATAATCAAAAGTTAAAGCATTTTTTAGAAGCGAAAATTAATAAAAACCATTTCGAGAA
This sequence comes from Argiope bruennichi, assembly GCF_947563725.1. Lineage (NCBI taxonomy): Eukaryota > Metazoa > Arthropoda > Arachnida > Araneae > Araneidae > Argiope > Argiope bruennichi. The sequence goes on along the minus strand of NC_079151.1, from coordinate 107,196,821 downwards.
TTTAATAATATAATAATAAAATATGAATTGGCATTTTTGAAAAAAATTATATTGATATTGTTGGAGTAAAAAAAAAATGCTTCGAATAATGAAAGCAAGTCTGAAACAAATAAGCCTGGCAATATAAACTTTTACGTTTAAAAGAATATTTCGATATAATTATTTATTATTTTAAATGAGTTTGCAAATATCTAATATCTACCTGCTCCATCCATAGAATGGTGCTATTGTCCAACCAATCGACCAGAGCCATACGAAGAAAATGAGACCTACTGATTTCAGTCGTGTCAATGGTTGTGCTTGCATCCCCCTCACGATCACATTGTACCTCTCTATGGTGATCATTACCATGCTCCAAATGGATCCACATCCAAATAAAGATCCAATCATGCCGTATATTTCGCACATGAGAGGACCCAGGATCCAGGTTTCTCCGAAACTGTTGGGAGCCATTGCTGGCATCATGTACGCCAACATACAAAAATCGGAGAGAGCCAGATTCATGACCAGCAAGTTAGCTGGAGTGCGAAGACTCCTGACTGAGGCCATCAAATAGAGAACTACGCCGTTGCCGCATATACTGATAATCCCTAAAATAATGATGACCACGCCAAGTATGATGTGCCATATGCTTTTCATGGGGCGGAAGTTATACCAGTGTTCGTGTATGAGGGGGAGCATATCGACTGGTAGGAGATCGACGATGGAGGCGTTGGCTTCATAAGGTTCCAAAATGGCATCATAGAGGAAGAATTTTTCGGCGCGCGGCGTCATCTGAAATATCATAAAATTTCTTGTTAAATTGTTAGTAAAAATCCATATCACAAATTGATTTTAGATGTTAATATATGCAATAACATTTTTTATAAAATGTATGAAAGAATAACTCGTTCCAGCAGAATTCAGATTACCATGGGAAATGGTGCTGAAGAGGTAGGACTTTTCGGTACGCGGAATTATCTACAATATCAAACAATTTCTTGTTGTTAGCGAAAAAATCATAGTACAAATTTATTTTAGATAATATATGCAATAATATTTTTTTATTAAATTGTGTGTTATTAAATAAAAATATTATTCCGATAGCATTCATCTAGAAAAAAATGTTGTTCAAATGCTAGTTCAAAAATGTTGTCGCAGAGGCAGAATTTTTTAGCGCAGGGAAACGCCTGCAATGTCAGCAACTTTTTCGTAAAAATGAAAGAAAAAATTATTTTACATTAATAGATTCAATAATAGTTTTTTATAAAGTTATGAAGAAACAACATGTTCTAACGGAATTCATTTCGAACTTGGTTTGCAGAAGAACTTTTCAGAGCGCAGAATCATCTACAATACATTAAATCTCTTGTCACATTGTCGGTAAAAACCAAGAAAAAATTTATTTCAAGTATTAATGCATGTAATAATTTTTTAATTAAGTTTATGAAAAAAATAAATTAGACAAATTGGATTAATCCAGACCACGATTTGAAAATGGCGTCGTAGAGGAAGTTTTTTTTCAGGGTGCGAAATAATCTTCATTACCGTAACTTTTTGCTTTAAATTGTCAGTAAAAATCATGGAACATATATTTTAGATATTAATAATTTCAAATAATATTTTTTGTGATGTAGAAATAAATTGCTTCAAAACAGTGTTTCTCTAGACCAGAGAGTCTCTCTGGTCTAGAGAAGCACTGAACAAGATCATCAAGTACTAGTCTCTGGTACTTGATGTTGTAGGAAAACAAAACATAAAGATAAAAAATGAGAAAAAATACTTACAGAATTTTATTTCCCCAATTCATATAAAAATAAAAGTTACACTAATCAAAAAATTTGTTAAATATCAGCGAAAGACGTATATCAAGAATTCAATACTAAAGCAATGAACTTTCATGAGTACAGAATTTTTAGATAGAATATATTCATATTATGCATATATTAAAATACATATCACAATAAGCTTTACTTTACTTCAGAGATGAAATCGTATCTGTTAGCATTTGAACTTTATTTTATAAAAATCAGTTTCATAAAACAAATGTAAGAAATGCATTAAAATTGACCTCTATTTTAATAGTTCATTGTCATAATAAATAATAGTTAACTTTCATCATATATTAATGTGGAATTATTATTCAGTGAAATAATTTATTTTAGCATTGAATTAATAGATGAAAATAGAAAGCTATGTAAAGTCAGAAATAAATTATAAAATGTTATTAAGTTAATTCGAGCGTTTGACTCTTTAACTTAATTTAAGCCTTAAATTAAAGCATTTACAAAAAAAAAATTCTTTGTGTGAAGGAGCAGTTTTAAATAATTGGAAAAAAATAACAAGCCTAAATAAAGTGCAAGAGAAACAAAAGACTAGGAACCTCTGATCTAAATCATTATTTTGAAACATGTTTACATTGCATTATCCCTGTAATATATAATTTATCATTCGTTGTATTTTGTATATTATATAAATATCCAGAAGTCACTCGCAAATGAACATAGTTTCTCTGCACTATAAATATTTGGATTTAAATCTTAATTTTCTAAAGTCAAACATCAATACTAATTCTTCAGTAACTATTTTTTAAAACAAACCAGGAGATACCGGATTCATAAAATCCACCGAGGAGGTAGAATTGAATTCAATGCAAATCTCAATAAAAGCCATTAGGACTGCGTATGTATGCATGCTTCATATCTCCTACTAATAATCCAGTCGAATTTTCATGAAAAATAGTGAAATATTAAAAAACAATACAAGCAAAAATTTAATTAATTTTATTTATGGATAATTAGCAAAATATTTCTTCCTAAGTTTTCAACAATAGAAGAATCTCACGCGAATAAATATTTGAGAGAAGAATGAAATTGATTTGAATTTCATTGCAACAAAGGAATCCCTCGCTGAAATTAATGCCAAAAATACTTTAAAAAAATTGTCAAAATTCAGAAAAGAAATTGCTCGGTGATTATATTGTTAGAAGATAATTTTTAAAAATTTTGAAACTATGCAGAAATTAGTTCCGTACACTAATATTTACGGGAAATATCGCAAATAAAACTCCAAATTTCGGCTAATTTTTAATTAATCGAAATTTTTTAAAAAAAATCTCCAGTTAAATAGTCTGCCTTATAGAGAGAACCAATATTTAAACACAACATACACACACATTTCATTATCTCTATTAATAATACAGAAAAATGCGTTCATATGTTGTGTGTGTTGGCACTCTACAAGGCAGACATCATTTTTTTTACATCAACATTATCTTAATCAAGTATAATTTAACGCACATTTCGGAATGTAAGTATTTAAAAACTAAGCGAGATTTTGGACTTTCCTCTGACGTTTGAAAATATTGTCTCATAAAAATAACTTTTACACCATTTTGAAATTCAAAAAAAATTAGCAATAAAAATTAATTTAATGATAACAATATATTTGGCTAGTAATTTTTCCTGAATCTTGGTAATTTTTTAAAAATGTATTTACGGCAGTTTTTTCGGTAATAATTTTTATTATTGCTATGAAATTCAGACTACTTTCATTGCTCATTAGATATTTAAACACAGGATTTTTTTCATGTATAAAGTTAAGGAGAAAAAATCCTGTACAGTTTTCCAGTGTAAAAAGTAAGTAAAGTTCCAGTACCACAAAAGACGACATACAAATAGAAAATAGATCTGGTTTGGAATATAAACATAACCAATACTCCCAGAGAACCAGATGATCTGCAAAGGTGGCTAATCATTCGTAAAGATAAAAACTACTTTTATAAAGATTCGCATTACTGCCCTGAACTATAAAATGATCCTTAAGAGTTCTATTAAGATTAATATATTTTTTATAAAAATATATATAATATCATTTTGAAAGAAAACATTTTATAGCGTGATTAAAATAAAAATATTCATAAACGAATATTATTTTTAGAATTATAAAAATTATTTAAAATTCGTCTTTCTTGTTTTGTTTCCAGTGAAAATATCAAAAACTTTTACCTCGATCATCTTTCCTCCTGCCAGATGCTGAAAGCCTTGAAAGAGTTGCAACTGAATGCAACCGATCCCGATTCAATATGCGGTTCAGACAATATATAGTTCCCGTTAAAAGGCACGGTAAAAGCTTAAAAAATGATTAACTTATTCTTATTATGTGTATCTGAAGGTATGTTGTAATTTTTGTTAAATGAGATTAGAGTTATTGATATTCTTTATGAATTGTTTCTTGAAGCCATAACGAGGCTCTGACGAGATGGCAAATGACTTCCAACTTCAGACAGACGATTCCATTTGCTGACAGGGAGAAATTAAAAATGGAGATCTGTTTTCCGATGCATATTAATTAGTCTTGCAAAGATATTCATTTCAGGTTTCTCTATTAAAGTTCTACACTTACATATAGAATGAGTTGAAGTGCACATGTACTGACATTCAAGTGAAAATCCAATATCAGTTGCGCTGACACAGGCTATGGACATTCTCGAAGGTCCTCATTGGTTGACTTTTCTTACGTCATTTATGACATACTGCATTGCTAATTTTAATTGAATGTTTAGTTGTCTTTTTTATTATAATTTCGTTTTACTGATAAATTGAGCATTTTCGAAATCATCTTTATGTTTCATACGTCAAGCATTGGTCTCCGCAAACTGGAAAGCAAAAGTAGATTCTTTTCCATCTAAGTTATTGTTTTCAAATTCGTTTCAATCCTTTCACAAAGGCAATGAAATATTACATTTTGAAGCAACCGTAGATAATTATTTTACTGCTAAAGCAAAACTCAGTATCTACTGCAAAATAAACATTAAGGTACAAATATAAAAATAATGTGAAAATATAGTCTTGTTAAAATAGTTATATTATGGAAAATAAATAAACTATTAAGTATTCAAACTATTAATAGCTGAATAGTTTATATTATTGAAAAGTTTTTCAGCAAATGTCAAAAGTTTGTATCAAATGGCAAGAATTAAAAATTTATCTTTGCATTTTAAACATATCTGAAGAAATTAATTATCGTTAGTAATTATTTTTCTTTCAATTAAATACAGACATTTCCATTTTATGATAGAAAGTAAGAATTTTGCATGGGATTTTTCAATTATATATTGGATTTAAAAATCGTCTGCTTTTCTTGATTAATGCTAGAATTAAGATCTTTTACATTGCGCTTTTAAATATTTCAATTACAACTATTAAATGGCTCATAAGGGAATATATTATAGTTTCTTAAAATACACACTATATAATTAGGTATTTGTGCATTAACTGCATGCCGTTGCCAAAGTTTAGGCTTTACCACATGTCATTGGTGAATGCAGTCAGTCGACTAACATGATATCTTTGGTGATTAATAATTGTTGTGTGATGGATATAAGAATCTATGCTTGTTTTAAAACTGCAATGATTTCCCTTTTTCTTTTTTACTTTCTTGTATATATAGAATAGAAAAAGTATAGTAATTTTTTAAAAATTCGAACTTGAGATTTTGACGACTCTCCTGAGTTCGAAAAATACATTTTTGGAAATTGTCCGTCTGTCTGTGACAAGAATAATTCATAAACGCTTTCAGCTAGAGGGATGAAATTTGGTATTTTGTCTTAATACCAAATTCGAAGTTTTGTATCAAATTTGAAGCAAAATCCGTCCAGAGTCTGTCTGTCTGTCCCACTGTCCGAACATAATGTAACAGGATAACTGCAAAACGAAGAGAACTAAATAGATAAAATTCGATACACAGGATTAATATTGATAGTCTAGACAGCTGTCAAATTTTTAGCCAAATCCAAAAACGGAGTAACCGTTTGTCGGTCTGTACTTTTAAAAACATGCAAACGCAGTAACTCGAAATCACAATAATCTAAATATATCAAATTTGGTATTTGATTTTGTAATTACAATTGTAGTTTTTTTTTTATCAGACTTTTATTTCAGTCGGCTAGAAAAAATGCGATTAAAACAAATTCGATTTTCGAATATTATTAACTATGGATTTATGGCCAAATAACTCACTAAGGATGACATGACAGATTCAGTAAGAATGCTAAATCTATACCAAAAGGGTAATTATGTGGTTAACTAATGTACCCCAATGCTATGCATGGCTTTCTTTGAGATAGCACCTTTATTAGAATGTATGCGAGAAAGTTTTAGGGGGACCCCGCCCGCTGGTGCCAGTGAAAAAGAAGACTTCAAACCAAAGGAAAACCAAATAACAAAAGGACCGTAATAAAGAGCAATTCATTTAAAAAATGAAGTTAAAAATCCTAAGTTTAATGAATGCATTGTGTGTTTGTGTGTGTAAATAGAATTTTTTAAGCAGAGTCTGAAGACACTTTCGAATTTTAAACTTCGCTTTTATTCCATTCCGGGAGGCATAATTTATGTACAAGAGGTACTGGCGAACTGGCGTTCGTTCGCAAGCGACAAGAAAGCAGAAAAGCGAAAAGAGGAAAAGCTCATGATATATTTATCCCTATGATTATGTATTGTGAGATTTTGATAGGGATTTCTTTACACATGTCCATTTAGGTTAGGGAATTATAGGGATCGTTTAAAAGAATGTGTTAGATCGACACATTTTTATCCCTTCACTCGGAGTGTGGGAACTTATCAATGTCAGCAATTTTAAAAAGCTTCTGTTGAATTAAATAAATAGAAAAAGTGGAATGGGATCAGGAAATAAGAGAATATTTTAGAATGAAGTTAATATAAACTGAATTAAAATAAAACTTTGGAAATTAATTAGGATTGAAATGAAATTTTAAAATATCATTACACACACGCACACGCACGCACGCACGCACACACACGCACGCACGCACGCACACACGCACACGCACACGCACACACACACACACACACACACACACGCACACACGCACACGCACACGCACACACACACACACACACACACACACACACACACACACACACACACACACACACACACACACACACACACACACACACACAGGGTGGTTATAATTAAAGTGCAAGTGTTTGAAGGACTGTAAAAGAAAAACTACTGGGAATATGTTGAAGAAATTTGGTATATGTTATATTTACAACCTAGGGAAATGAATAACAGAATAAAAAAATAGTTCAACTTTTTGTCATAGGAGGCGCTTCTTAATGCCAGTATTTTATACATTGTAATTATAACATTTTTCTTTGTTAAAATATTAAATGCGTATTGTATTTCAATATTTGTTCAATATGAAATCCTTCAAGTCCTATCAAATGCTGTAGACGCAAGACAGCATGGTCCACAGTAGCACCTAATGTTTCCTGCTGAATTTCTAGGACATATCTAGTAATGCTGCTTTTTAAAGCAACAACAGAGTTAGGTTTGTCCTTGTAGGCGCGAATTTTTAAATATCCCCACAGCCAGAAATCGCAAGAATTCAAATCAGGTGAACGAGGTGGCCACCCATTTTGGAAACATCTACTATTATACGATCCTCAGTAATAGTTCGGTGAAGCAGTTGTGTAACACAATGAGCAATGTGAGGTGGTGCTCCATCTTGCATGAATAGTGTTGAATCGAGGCAATGTCTGTCTGGCAAAGCAGGGATCACATTACTTTCTAAAATTTGAGTGTAACTAGTGCCTGTTACGGTGCAGTGAACTAGCCCTGTTGGTGTAAGATTTTCGAAAAAAAAAATTGACCAATAATAAAGTCAGCAGCCATACCACACAAAACTGTAACAAACGTTGAATGCAAGGGTTTCCCAAAACAGTATGCGGGTTGGATGATCCCCATATTCTACAGTTTTGGGTGTTGACTTGCCCAGATAAAGTAAAATGCGCTTCATCAGTCCACAAAATCTTTCGAATCCATGATTCGCCTTCATCAATTTTGGCAAGGATGAAGTTGGCAAAATCAATTCTTTGTTGTGGTTTGCCTGGTTGCAAGTGCTACAAAATTTTAATTTTATACGGATAGCGTCTTGAAATGTAGCTCAAGACTTTGCGTGCGGTTGCCCATGGTTTTGATAAAGTCCTTGCTACACTTCTAGCGCTTACAGGTTGCTGATAAACTACTCCTGAATCAATTGCTTCCCTAATCTCTTCCACAACTTCCTGATTCACAGATCTTCTTCCTCTAGTTCCAGGGAGAAATCCGAGTTCTCCTGTAGCTTCAAATTTATTAATAATTTTCTTTAAGCCATTCACAGACATAGGTCCTTTTCTCAAATCTTTAAAACGGCGATGTTCTTTCAAAGCAGCACTATAATTGCTATTCTTTTGATAATAACATTTTACTAACAGAGCACTTTCTACCTTTCACAAAGTCATGGCTATAGCTTAAAGATACATGACTTTCATCATCATAATGATTTTAAAATTGAAGTGGTATTCGTTTTGACATAGTACAGAGCAAAAATAACGTTTTAATAATCTGCAGCGCCACTAAAATTCTTTTTTATTGTGTAATTTATTTCCCCATGATGCAAATATAACATATACTAATTTTCTTCAACATACTCCAAGTAGTTTTTCTTTTACAGTCCATCGAACACTTCACTTTAATTATAACACCCTGTACATTAAAATGACATTATAGTATAAAAAAATGCGAAAATTCATGGCCATTACATTCTGATATGAAATTTAGTTATAATATTTCACTTGAAAAAAAAATACAATTCTTTATGCCGTCATGAAATAATTAAGATAAAAATATAATTCTTTCAAAATTAATGATTGATGACTCAAAGAAAGCCTAGAAATTTATTACTCTCTTCTTTTAATTTATATCATTTTATTTCTGATGTGACAAAATAGAAAAATTTATCTGAACTCTGAATCTGCAAGAGAGGTTTCTTTCATTCAGGAAAATGCTTTATCTTCTTGTCAATAATTTAATTTGTTGTATTTTCTTTCTTGTAATGACACAAAAATCAGTCCAAATAATAAATTTGTCATTAGGCTTCTAACATACATATTGTAATGTCCTGTCTAGACTGATCAAATAACGAGGCAGAATTTCCAGACAATTCTTTATTTTACAGCCCTATATATACAAAGAACAACTTGTTCTAATCTTGGTTAAATAAATAGATATTTACACCTGTAGTAGGAGATACAACAGTCCAAATCCGAAGTTTTTTTTTTCTTGAAACTCAGTTCTCCATCATGACAACACGACAACTCAAGGGGTAGTTTCTCAGACTCCGAACTCGTAGGCGTAGTCCAACCGTCCTCTGCAATTCGTTTCTTCTCTCCCCTTTAAAAAAAAATCTCCGCGCTTTATTTCGGCGACAATCTCCGCCTCTTAATTTACATTTGTCATTTGAGCTCTCCTTCGGTCAATCGGGGTTCAGCCATATGCTCTCTCAGCGGCGCCAGTGGGTCGTGGGAAGGTCCTTTCACAAAGAGAAACATCTAGCTTCCAGATGTTTGGACACCCCTTTCTCTTTGAAGGTGCTATCAAGGTACTTTGAAGGTACTGGGACGAGGAATTCCATATGTGGTCTTCCATTGTAGTCGCTAATGAACAGATGCGAGACCACCCAGGTGAAAAGATCCACCGTCTGGCTATCTCGAGGAGTTTAGTAAGTAACAGCGACGACACAATGAATCAGTACAACACAATGTCTTATCAGTACTGGGAAACGGGGAATGTTACAATATCAATAGTTGAAATAATGTATATTGTACTTCCGCTATGAAATAATAGAAATAATTGCATGCAGAAGAACATTCAGGAATATTCCTGAGTGTTTTCATATTTTCCCTAAATTATGGTCTGTCACAAATCTTTTAATACTCGAGAAGGGATATGCGAGATATCACGTATTTTTTTCCTACATTCTAATGGCACTTATAAGCCTCAAGGGATGGTCTTCCAGAAACTTTATCGCATACTCTCCAGTAAAGGCCTTTTCTCTGTTCTTCTGCATAAAATTGTGGACTTTGGATAAGGCCACGAATGCCTTGAATGGTATTGGTTAATAATAGTTACGGGTAGTATATAATAGTATTTAAAGTAATCTAGCATTTTTGTTAAATCTAACGCATAAATATGCATCCTTAACATTTTTTTGTGCAAAAATTTCAAAATTTGACAAAAAACAGTCGTAGTTATACCAATTTCATTGATTTAAGTCATTGTATTTATGAGTTATTGCATTTACATGGATTTGAAATTACAGATAGACAGACGGATTTGATACAAAATTTGATAAATATTTATATTTTAAATGTTAAATCCATGTACCAAATTTCATTTACCAAGCTCTTTGCATTTTGTAGTTACCGAGTTCACCTGTCCTCGAAAAGACAGGCAGATTTCCTATAAATGGATTTCATTCAAAATCTGACAGAAGTCTACAGATTTGTCGTAATTCCATGTACTAAATTTCAGCCATCTAGTTCAAAGCTTTTTTGAATTATCATTAGACGTGTACTTATATAAAATGGCGCCTAGAAAAGAGCAATCCTCATGTTACCCCTCTTCCAAAAACTTTATGTCGAGGTGAGAGTTGAAATTAAGCCTAAATAATTATATAAAAAAAATTTTAAGCTAATATGGTTCAGCAAGTGTTCAATATATCTCAATAAATCAAAGAAATTAATTAAATTAATATAGCAGTTATAAACAAAATATAATTACATTTTGCAAAAGCATTTAAAATTATATTTTAAAATGTAATGACTGGCAAAAGGAAATATATATGATTATTTTAAATGGGACCACAGAAAAATCAATGTCAGAGGCCTTAAGCAAACTTATTCTAACTTTGACAAAGCAATGGAATATATAATGATTTTATATTTTTAAATATATCAAATTCTTCAGACGGATATATGTTCAAATGTTTTATTGAAATCTTTTTTTAGTGATTTGAACTATTAATATATCAAAAATTTCCTGAATAAGGATAGGAAATTTTATTAAAAGCTTTGAAATCTATTTTAAAATTTTAAATAATTTTTTTATGATATATCATGATGTTTTTTTAAATAAGACAGCTGCACATATTTTATTTTCATCATACAGTTTTATTTATTAATACTAAAAGCAGAAATGTGTCTTATTAACCCGTTGCTACATTATAGACCAACTGCTAGAACTAAAATTACCAAGCCTTGACATAAACATATTCTGGAGGATAGGAATGCACATCTAAAGCAATTTTTCGACACATAAATTAATTTTAATTATTTAAAACTGAAAAACTAAATTTATATTTTTAGTAATAACTTCTGAAAATAATACATGGTCCAGTCACATTAATATAACCACCTGTCAAAATCCAAAATAAACATCTTTCGCAGAGCGGACAGCTGCAAGACGCGCAGGAAGAGAGTCAATTAGGTTCCTGAAGGTATTCACTGGGATGTTGAGCCATGCCGACCCCAGTGCTGTGGTCACCTGCGCTAGGTTACGCGGGTGAGGATCCATGTTGCGAACAACCTGATCGAGGTGGTCCCACAGATTCTCAATTGGGCTCAAGTCCGGGGAATTTTCTGGCCAAGCGAATATGGTAAACTCATCCTGGTACTCTTCGAACCACGCACATACACTACGAGCTTTATGACACGTCGCATTGTCCTGCTGATAGATGCCATCATCCTGAGGAAAAACAATTCGCATGTAGGGGTGAACATGGTTCGCAAGAATAGATGCATGTAGGGGTGCATGGTCCGCAAGAATTGTGCTGATACATCGTGCCTTCCACAAAGATGAGTGCACCCAGAGAATACCATGAAATCATTCCCCAGACCATAATGCTCCCTCCTCCTGCTTGTATACTTGTACCCTTCCGGCAATTGTTACAGGGTGTTTGCTTTCAGACGTTTCACGCCGTATATGCCAGCGTCCATCTGTCTGATGGTGCATAAAGCCCCGTTCCAATGACCAGTCGCCTTGAAGACGGAGCACGAGGTAACCCACTCTTGCGGTTTCCTAGGGTTCTTTGATGCCTGTCATGTTTACAGACAAATTGTCGGTAAACTGGTCTGTCCTTGGTTAGTTGCTCAACGGTTGCATGTCTATTCGCTCGAACGCATTTCCGCAGCTGTCGTTCACCTCTGCTATCTATGGCCCGTGATGCACCACACTTGCCATATCGCTGATTTTGGATAGTGCCATTTTGCCATGAGCAGTATACTTTTAATGCGTCTGCCCTCGAACAGTTTCGAAAATCAGCCATTTCCGAAATGCTTCCACCCTTGGCCCGAAAGCTAATGATCATACCCCTTTGGACGGCGGATAAATGGCTCCGTTTCTGCATGACTGCAAAAATTGAAATGTTTTCCGAATGCCTACAACACACTTTATATATCCACAAAATTTACAGATAATACGTGCCTTCTGCGATTGGTTATTTAACGTAGAAGTCAAAAGTAGGCCGTGGTCACATTAATATGACTGAACTGTGTATTTCGCATAAAAGATACTTACTAAATATATCACCTGAAAATAAAAAAATGCATCAAATTAAAATATAAGTACTTATTTTTAAATGATATATACAGCTGTGCAAGCTCTCTCTGTTTTTAACAATTTTTTTAAAAATTTCTATTTATGCAACGATGCATGCATAAAAATGCAACGATAGTTTCATTTTTTGAAAGTTAAGTTATACTTATTGCCTTACATTATCAAATCTTTAAAACGTTTGTTTTTCTTTTTTGAAACAGATTTTCATATCTCAGATAATTTTTTAAATCAAGAAATTCACTTTCATTAATGAAAAGAAATAAGTAATTTTATGTCTTACGCATAATAGACTCTCTTTCTCATTTTAAGCATAAAATAATTCCTGTTTCCGGATTAGATTTTCCATGTCACAAGTATTAAATGTACATAAATTATTTAGATTTTTTTATAAACTTCTATAATTATAGATGTTTTTACTATGCATGCATAATATTTTATATAGAAATAATTAATCAAACAATTCGTCTATAGTTACATGATTTCATTATATTTCAGAACAGATATAAATTTCATAAAAATTCAAAATAATTTCATTCATTCAATCTTTGTATCGAATTCTTAGTTTTATTTTTTCAAATGCTGCATATTCATTGTTTGTTTCCATTTAATTTCAAAGTAATATTTTTTTAATTGAAAGGTTCATTTTCAAGAATAACGTTAATATTATAAGCCGCTCTTCCTCCACCCCACCCACCCCCACAAAAATCGAAGGTTCTTCATTGATTATTCTGATTCGAATTTACAACTTTATACAGATATAAACGCATTTCAACATCAAAAAGTAGCGTAAATATCTAATTAATAGCTCTTTTCTCTGTCCATGCCTTTTCCATGACACTAAAGTGTTTTATTTCCTTATAATTTCTATATAGTGCTAATATTATAAATAATTTCTTCGAATTACCATAACTCTAAGCAATTGAATAGGCATTCCAAAACATTAATGAGTTTTTTCCTGATTCATAAGAATGAAAAACAGAAATGCGATTTTTTGTTCTTTAAATTAAGATTGATTTCACATTGAGTCTAGTTTATTAATTACTACTCCATTGATTTTTTTATATTATTGCTTTTATTTTTATTAATCAAAAAAGCACATTTAAATATTCAGGACTCGCTTGATATTTGCGTACAGACGTTCGCTTGAATTTGAGAATCAATTTAAATAATTTAATAAATATTAAAATGTGAGAAAAATCTTCATCTTCGGATTTAAAACGTTTCATTTTAGATTTGGGAAATAAGAGTTAAAATTTAAGAGTTAAAGCTAAAAATTACTTTTTATTAAATTTAATTCCATTAATTTTTCCACAATTTTGCGAACCTCCGGTAATGGCGCCCAGGACATTTGCCCAGCCTACCCCAGCTTTGTTACGCCACTGGTTATCATGCTAACTGGCAGACAAACAGATAAAATGTTGAAAATATATTTTTAGAACTCAATAAGGTCTGAAATATAGAGATTCGTCAAAATTTCAAGTTCGAATTTTGTGTTGTTGTTGTTATTTCTGATCCCAGGTGGTATAGCTGCGCTATACCACCTCCATGAAACCAAAGATCTCTAAAATGTCCAAAAACAATAGCGAATCCCTTAAAATCTCAAAAATAGTAAAATTTAAACATTTAAGAATATGATTTTGGGAAGCCTTGCACCAAGGACATTCAGCAAAGATTCTCCGGCCGTGTTGAAAGGTGAGGGATTCCATTCAAAAAACGAGAGAGAGCCGTTTGCTGCTTTCTAGAGATATCCAGACGGTGATACCAACCGGGACTCGTACCAAGGATGAGCAGGTGGGACTCTCCAAAGTGGACTCGACTCCATCCTTTTGATAGAGGAGATTTCAAAATAAGTTAGTGTTGCATCACCATGAAATATGTCAGCGGAGGCTATCTTAGCTAAATTATCGGCAATCTCATTACCATTTAAACCAACATGTGAGGAACTCACTGAAAGTGTATAGAGTGTTCTGCGGAGAGCCTTGCAATAAGGTCTAAGATATTCATGCTAATCTTGTATCCCACTTTCGTCCATTGAGAAAGGTGCTGTATAGAGGCACGACTGCCCGTTAAAATCCGAATGTCCTCGAAGAAAATTTTAGAGAACTTGTCGATATATTGAAGTCCATTACAGATTGCAATAAGTTTGCACCTGAATACAGAACAGTTGTCTGGATTTCTAATCAAAATATCAGCAGCTCCTTCAGGAGTCTCAATGTGCACGTCACTACCAAAAACGCCACCATTTCCTATACACCATCAGTGTACATTTTCAAAGCCGAAGATGGAACGCTGTGGGTTATTTCTAGAGACATATTTCTAGAAACTTTAGCTACAATGATCTGCACAGAACTTCTGCTTATCTTCGTTCATGGCATAATAATAAGCGTTTAAAGAAACATAGTCCTTTTTCCATCGCAAAAGAGACGGATCTACCTTCTGGAGATGCGGAACCACATTCCTTCTACAAAGCCTTGTTGGAATTTTAAGTTTGACCCTGATCGAATTCATTTCCATACTGATCTCTTGGCAAAGATTAGCAAAAAATCAGAGTTACCTGAATTTACTAAAGAGCTTGTTGTAATATTTTGGAAGACAGTAACTTCTCAGAGAAGGAGGTGGTAAATCACTCTCCGTACAGTACAATATCATTAGGGAAGCTATTACGAAGGCCGGTAATTATTCTTGAAGCACTTAATTGCACTTTTTCCAAGTTTGTCTAAGTTAGTTTTTGAGGCACAAAAGTAAATTGGGAAACCATATTCTAGAATTGGTCTGATCAGAGAGATGAAGGTGGTTCTCAGAGCATTAGCATCTGCACACGAATCTCGTCCGGAAATATATTTAAGTAAGTTGAGTTTTTTTCCTACATTTATTTACAAGAGCTTCTATATATCTGTTGCTCAATATCTCTTGATCGAGAACGTAGCCCAAGTATTTGGCATTTTTTGCATAATTTAATTGACAGCCATTCATATAGACACTTGGTTGGTAGTTATAAAGCCGTCTGTTGGTAGTAAAGAAAATAACCAAGAAATTTGAGGTATTGAAAGTCAGTTTATGTATTTCAGCAAAAGCACATACCTCAGTAAGTGCAGAGTTGAGGTTAATTTCAATTCTACCTATGTCAGAGGCAGAATGCTACAAGATGATATCATCGGCAAAAAGTCCCTATCAAAAATTAATGATTACCTTTTGAATTTTGTTTTGTAGATTATAAAATTGCCTCTATACTTTGTACATGCGAAAGTTAAAATAAAATAGGCCATGAAAATAATGGTTGATGGTAAATGAAAGGTGACCTCTACATTGTAAATGTATATTTATAAAATTTTAATAAAACGTTTGAATTTAAAATTCTTTTTTTTTTCTTCTTTTATATTATAAAAATAAAACTTCTTTCGGTGGTTTTTAAAATTTGACTATACTATTAAAATAGTTGCATAACTACCCTAAAGTTTCTAACGTTTTAATGTTTTTTTCTACCATTATCTACGCTACTGATTTTTAATTAATTTTTAAAAGACAATTTTAAACACAATTGGTAATAATTCCTTTCTTTTCTTTGTCGAAATATTAAATCTAAAGCACCATCCAATCATATCTAATTATTCGTGCGTTTTTGCCAATGCTAAAATTGGCTTTTTCATTTTTTTTTTTTTTTTTTTTATTATTATTGTGTTGAATAGCAGCTTTCAATATGCGCTAGCAAATATGTATTTATTTTTAAACATTGTATTTAAAACTGTTATATTTCTGTGACTATATAACTTAATTTTGTTTCCAATTTCAGTGCCTTTATATTTTTAATGCTCAGTTGCCATAATATCTTTTTTTCACATTTTAGCTCAATTTCATTAAAAAAAATTTGTTTCACTTCATAAATTTGTCGGGATTTTTTTTCCCATGATTACATTTTTAATCGCACTGATTTCAAAATTCAAATACTAGAATTCTAATATTTGATTAAATATAGAAAATTCGAAGACGGTCTCTCTTAAAATAAGACGAATGTGAATAAAGGTCATAAAATCTAAAGGAAACGAAAAATATTTCTCATAAAAATATAATCGAGTTAATGCATTCAGTCGCATAATATTGGGAATTATTGTGGGATATTATTTAATTCAATATTCAAAAATTTTATGCAATATTTTAAATATTGTTTAATATTATATAATATTACACAAAGTGTGTGTACAACTAAGGAAACACAACCGAACATATTGCGGCCTTCGTGATAAGGTCTCGACTTTGGGCTGGAGGTTTCAAGTCCGAAACCTGATTTCATCAAACAGCCGCCGCGTAAGCAGCTTAATTGCTGGAATCCGCGTCCGTTAAATCGCTGGAATCAAGCGCTTGTCCATTGGAATGGCATGGAATCTTGGAGATGGGAATGCTAGCTCAAGTATCGTCCAAATCATCTAGCCATAGTTCAAAATTAAAGACTGTCCCACAACAGTTTTAAAACAGGACGTAAATATAACTAATCTAAAAAAAACTAAAATATTTTGAAGAAAGAAGCTCTTGATTGAACTATGTGAGATAGTCGAAATCACGCCAGATTTATCGAAGGAATACTGAAGAGGTGAAGAATTTCATCGAACTCCGTCATTCAAGGACAAGGCCAATGGGCTTCAGAACTTTGGCAATACACCCAAAGGAAAACATTAGCGTGGTGAAATCTGTACTGAATTTGTCAAAACGATTGATTAATCTGGGCAGTAAAAGATTTTTTACAAAAAAAAAAAGCATCAAATTTAATTTCTACATTATCTGAATTTTGTGAGTCACTATCCTTTTTGAAGGAATCAATGTAAAATAATCTTTTCAGACAGAATCCTTAAAGAAACATGGGATTCTGTTATTTGATACGGTAAAGGATGAAAAACGAGATCTTCCCTATTTATAAAATGTTTGAATTCTGCGAATCTACTGAGAATGCCAAAACATACATTGAATTTAAAAATTGGTTTGTCCATTATGCTATTCAGGAATGTAAATCCACAGAAAAGGAGTAATGAAACAAGTCTAAGTGTCAGCAGGCCTATGCCCGATATAATTCATTTAGCTATTTTTACAGGAAAAGGTAAAGGAGAAGTCATATCACTGACTCTCCGACCCGTCTGGATAAACTGTTTCGGATATGGATAAAATAACTGAATGACCGAACCGCTGTTACAGCAACACTGGCGGAACTATGATTGAGTCCTAAAGGCCATCACCGGCCACGGTACAACCTTTCCCTAAGGAAGTACGTCCCGCCATCGATGAGAGGAACCAGACCCCCACCTTTTCATGTACCTTCTAGGGTGGCGAGAACCAACCACCATGTCGGAAGCTTCTCATCTTCATTTTGAGGTGCCTCCCTCCCCCCCAGTGGTGCACCTTCGAGGAAAATGAGGATGAGGTAAAGGAGAAAACGTATGAGGATGAAGTAAAGAAGAAAAGTAACTTTTCCACTACATTTCTACATTCAATGCTTTCAATTCCCAATTCTGTTTGCTTTCACAATAATTCATAAAGTTAAAGCACAATCTCTTAAAGTTGCCAGTATCAACCTACAAATTATACTTTTATCCAGCGAGTCAATTATATATTGCATATATAATAACAGTCATTCCTGCTAGGTGTACATATGCAATATTTTTCATAAGGCGTGTTTCAAATTTTTAGGGACACTATATAAAAACATAAAATCGAAATAATTTTTAACTAATATCTGTAAAAACTTCTTTGAAAAACATGAAAAATTAAATATAATAAAAAAATCTAAAATAATTAAATAAATATCAATGCTAATAAAAGAAGAAATTACAAAAAAAATGCCAAATTTGTGTTTCAAATTTTTAGGGACAGCTAGATGAGATGGTATATAAATTCAAGTTAAATCTTTATTATTGCTCATTTTCATTTACTACCAGTTGTTTTAATAACTTAAAAAGCTTATATTGAAAACGTCCTCGTTAGTACTTAATTTTTTGCCGAAGAAATATGGCTAAAGGGAAATGGTTATCAGATCTTGAAAAAGGCCAAATAAAAGCTTATTACAGCGAAAAAAGTCTTTGAGAAATATTGCAGCCCTCATAAAACGTTCAAAACTTGCTGTGGAAAATTATGTGAAGCAGTTAAATGTGAAATCAACTGCCATTCAAAAGCGAGGACCTAAGCCAAAGCTCGATTCACGTACCCGCAGGAGAATTATTCAGAAATGTGTAAATGAAAAATCATCAGTACGAAAAGTAACAAAAGAATTGAAACTGCTATGTTCTCACACTACTCTTTGGAGGTCAATCAAGAGCAATAAAAACATGAAATATGCGAAAAAGGCTTGCAAACCACCACTTGCCAAACAACACAAATTACAACCTTTATTCTGGGCAAAGGAATACATGCATTTCAAAGATGAGTGGATAGAAGTCATGTTCAGCGACGAGAAGAAGTTTAATCTAGATGGGCCAGACGATTGGAGATATTACTGGCATGATCTAAGAAAAGAACCAGAGATTTTCTCCAAAAGGCAAATGGGTGGTGGATCTGTTATGATTTGGGGAGCGTTTAGCTTCAATGGTACATGCGAACTGGCATTTATGAATGAAAGAATGGATTCTGATCGATACCAAGAAATGCTACAAACACATTTACTTAATGCAGGACTTGAAATATGTGGACCAAATTGGACTTTCAATAAGATAATGCATCAATCCACAGCTCAAAATCAACAAAAAAGTGGTTTAGAGATAACAATGTGAAAGTTATAGATTGGCCAGCTAGAAGCCCTGATCTAAACCCCATTGGAAATCTATGGGGTCTTTTGGCAAGAACAGTTTATGAAGGAAAGCGTCAATTTTATTCGAAAATGCAACTTCAACAAGCAATAATGAAAGCTTGGTGTTCTCTGGATCCAACACTTCTTCAGAACCTAATATATTCTATGCCAAACAGAATATATGATGTCATCAGAAAAAATGTTGCTAATATTGAACGGTAAAAAAGTTTAATTTGAAGTTTTGAAGCTTTTAATTCCACTGTCCCTAAAAATTTGAAACACAAAATTTGTGCTGCTCTTTTGTTTAGTTATTTCAAAGATGAAATTTATTTGTGTAATCTTTATTTGTTTAATCTAAATTATCTTACAATATTTATTTTTGTTATTATCTAACTTGTTTCAGAAATAAATGTCAAATATTTATTATTCACGCTTTTATTTTCATTTTTATTGGTGTCCCTAAAAAATTGAAACACACCTTATATGCACCCAAAGGTGATATTAAAAATTTCAATTATTCGAAGGCTTTAAAGAGTAAGTAATGAAGTATAATTAACTGGAGTTGAGGGTCTTAAAACCTCTTAAGGAAATTGAAAATAAAAACAGAAAAACAAAATACAAAAAATATATGTATTTTCTTCTTTCATAAGTATAGAATCAATAAATACGTACAGGACCACGGATGCAATAGCTATCAACTTAAAATACAGATATATTAAAAGTCAAATATAAATTTAAAATATATTATAAAACAAGTTACAGTATGCATGATTATTCTAAACGAAATATTTAAAATTTTACAGTTTAAAAAAGAAATAAAAGTTATGAAATAAATTAAAAGAAGCAGAACCACTTAAAAAGTTAAAAGATGTACAAATACATTTTTTTCGAAAAACTTTTTTCATTTATTACTTTCTCTTATATTAATTTAGAGAAAATCAAATAATCGTCAAAAAATTCGAACTCGAGATTTTGGCGAATCTCCATGTTTTAGACTTCCCTGAGTTCAAAACACATTTCTGGAAAATGTCCATTTGTCTGTGACAAAGATAATATAAAAATGCTTTGAGCTAGAAGGATAAAATTTGGTGTATGGTTTTTATACCAAATTTGTAGATTTCTATCAAATTTTGAGCAAAATCCGTTCAGAGGAATTCTGTCTATTCCGCTGCTCGAATGTAATTTAACATGATAACTATAAAACGAAGAGAGCCAGACAAATAAAATTCGATACAAAGAATTAACATCTATAGTCTAGACACCTATCAAATGTTAACCAAAGGGATTTTAAGGGATTGACCGTCCGTCGGTCTGTACTTTTAGAAACATGTAAACTCGATAATTCAAAGACGCAATGACTTAAATTATCAAGTTTGGTATCTGATTTTGTGACTATGAATGTAATTTTTTGTCAAATCTTTGTTTCAGTCAGTTGGGAAACACGCATCTAAAACACAAATTTGAGTTTCAGATATTATTAACTGCATGCCAAGGATTAATCGCCTAATAACTCGCCAATGCTATGATAGGATCACACAACCGATTCAGTAAAAATGCCACATTCGCGCCAAAGATTAACATTTCGTAATTATTGTACACCAATGCTATGCAAGACGTTTTCTGATGCTATTTAAGGCGTTCTCTGGGATAACACCTTTATTAGTATGTATGCGAGAAAGTTTTGGTCATTCAGAATGCTGAATACAAATGAAATTAGAAATGAAATCCTTCAAATTTTTCTTCATTAGATCAAATTTTTATTAATTAAAATTTTTAATCATGCTGATTTTTTCGCATTTATAATCCCTTGCGTAAATGCAATTAAAAACAATGATATACATTACTTTATGAACTGCACATACAATTTGGTGCGCTGGATAATTTAAAATGATATAAATCGAAACAACATAGTTACTCCTCTTTATGTCCACTTTTATTTGTTATGGATATTTTGGT
The DNA here is from genome assembly GCF_947563725.1 of Argiope bruennichi. Classification (NCBI taxonomy): domain Eukaryota; kingdom Metazoa; phylum Arthropoda; class Arachnida; order Araneae; family Araneidae; genus Argiope; species Argiope bruennichi. The sequence continues at coordinate 107,175,658 of NC_079151.1, read as the reverse complement.
CCATAAGCATAATCCCTAACCTAAAATAATACCTAAAGTATTGCCATTCAAGTCACTCCTAGCGGCAAGGGTGGCCCAGCCATCCAGCATCAATGAAATCCATTCCTTTCATTTTCATGGCCTTTCATTTAAAGAAAACGGATGAAACAAAGGAAAATAAAAAATGCATACACACAAAGAAGCCTCAGAATTTAAATCGAAATTAGTTATCCCTTTCCGAGTATTGAGATAAAAGTGAACTTCGTCCTCTACTATGACTGGAGATGAAGCAGCCATGGTTACTGAACACAAAGTAAGGAGCCATCTCCAATTCAGATATAGGGTTTATATTTTTGAGTGATGCCAAAGATATTTTTCTGAATCTGCATCAATCTCCATCATCTTACAGAAGCATTGCATCAGTATGATGACAGAAAATCATCAAAACAATTAATTGGATTTTTTAACTGAATGCAGGATACAGATAAATAAAATTATGAAATACTTTAACAAAGCAGGAAATTGGAAAAATTAATGACATAGTTATCTCTTTCTCTAGAACAATCGAAAATCCTGTTGGGCAATTTAATTAAAAATTAATAAATTAAGAATATTGAAAAATTATCTGTAAAAAAAAAACTAAAAAGGGCGAGAAAATAAAAATTGTTTCTAAAAAAAATTCGAATAAAGTGAATTCTTTTTAGGTTAGTCTTAAAAATTATTTGATCGCATCTTTCAGTTTAGAACTTAAACCAAAATTTGATCATTGGTATCACAGATATCACATAATAGTGTTTTATATTGCACAGTATTATGCAAGAACGTTAAATCTTACAAGGTATCATTTATTTCTTAGGGCTAGATATTATATATTAAAATTCTAAGACGTTATTTGAATTCGTCTATGGGCTAAATTGTAATTATGGATTTAGTTCTATTACGAGTGCAAGATTCTAACAAACGATATGCTGTAGCATCGCGGCCAACTCTCCATCCCCCCCCCTCCTTGAAAAAGTTTTATCATATTTCAGTTTGTAAGAATCTACAGAACTCTAGGATTTAGGCGTTTCATTCTTCGAAGACATCACAATGCTATCAAGTATTTTTCTATAAAGCACTATGAAAATAACAACGAGTTATAGGTATATCAGTAACTTAAACATGCCCGTAAATCGAACAATGAAACACTTTTGAATCTTATAAAATAAACCTAATTTAGCAAATTTTGACTGCTTTTTCAGTTCTTATGAAGTGCATTCAATAATTTGTAACAATATAATGGCAATGGTGGATTTCGGTATTTTACGGCCCAAGACAGTGCATAATATAAGGCTCCTCTTTTAATAAATGACCTATTTAGTTTCAAGCTTCGACACATTTTTTACTTAGTATTATTTTAATGATTTATTTTAGGTTATTTTCGCTTTACTAATTAAAACGAGTATGTCTTTATTTATTTATGATTCATGACAATGCAATAGCCATGTTTAAATGAATTATTATTTAAGCAGACACTCAATGTTTGTAAATTATATAATAACTCAGTAAATGTAGAGAATGATAGGAATATGATTAATTATGCAATAACGAAGTTATTATTTCTATCCTAACAGCTTATATAGAATTTGCATTTTTTAAAAATTTATTTGACTTTGTTTCTAATGACATTTCAAATTAATTCTGTCTGTGGTCTTCCTCATCCCAATTACCTAGTCAGAAATTCATATGTGCAGTAATTAGAATGGGGCATTAACGCTGGAGTAATTGAAACAAATATTTGCTTAGATCGGAAACATTGTATCAGCCATTCATACATTTTTAATATTTAAAAGACGCAGATTACGTAAGATGCAAATTTTTCCACGCACTAAAAATATTGTCTTTCTAAGTATTTGACCGCAAGAAACCTTTTCAACTGCTACCGTTGCTAAAGGCGTTAGAAATTAAGGGCTTACAGCCCAATTTGAGCTCCTTACCTTATCATTTGTTTTTGTTTGATAACTGATATACCTTGTAGGGCTTCGAAGTTCTTGTCGTCTTACTCACGACAGCCATACCGGTTCCTCTTCTCAATTAAATGGATTACAAAACTGGAGTGAGCCAGTTTCAATGCATTTGTAAGCAACAAAGATATCCAACAGTTGGATTAGAAATAAATGCATACAAAAGATGCTAATAAGACTAATTGTTTCATAAAGATGATTTCTTATAATTTGTTAGGAATGTTGATTGTGCTTAATTTCACTTAAATCTCTTATTTATATGTTGATGACCATGGCATCTTCAATAACATTACTAAATTGTGATAGACATTAACGCCGTATTATTTTATTAATTCACACTGATTAAATTTATTGTGTTAAATGAATCTTCCTATTGGAATCAAATCTCATGACATACTAGTGACAGTAAAAATGTAACAGTAAGATCATTTATCTTCTACTTGCTTTGTTGTTGTTTCTTATGGCACTTGCCATGGACAAACCCACTGTTACGAAGACAGCGATTTTAAGCCGGTGGGGGTGTGTCTCTTGTTTGTTTAGTAGCACCAACTAGGGCCAAGAGTACGACTTTGCTACTCACGCATCACTCATTCGCTTACACAACCCCTTTTTACAATGGGGCACATTCACACATCTCACAGATATAACAACAATGCTAAAACCGGGACTCGAACCCAGGACGCCCAGATCACAGTGAAGACGCGCTACCCCTATGCCAGGACGCCGGTTCTTCTACTCGTACGTTCTCTTAAGTGATACTGTGACTAAACTTTTTTTTTTACTGCATGCAGACTGAACAGACAATTAATAGAATCTTTTTTTCTTTAATTTTCAACAATAGAAGAAAATCGGGTTGTTGAATACATGATAAAACAAAGAAAGCAGTTTAAATTTCATTGAGACAATAAACTATGCATGTTGTTGAAAATTATGCAAGAAATATCTTTAAAAGAAATAAAAATACAAAAGAAAGCATGGCAACTAAATTAATATCATTAAGAAGATATTTTTGAAATTTTAAAATAGTGTAAAAGTTATTTATGTGCGATTATATTTTCAGAAATTAACATAGAAATCATTAATAAAATTTTAGAAAAATCATACCGGGATAAACATTTCCATCTTCCAAAGTTTATTTGTACCAAATTTGGTAATTTTAGGCCAGATGGTCTGTCTCTCGGAGCGCCAGCAGAAACACACACATTCTTCTTTAGTACTCCTTGAATTTGAGAACAACCTGGTTAGAGGAGATAAACAGTTGTTAGGAGATTAAGGAGTTAAGGAGATTAAGTTGTTAAGAATTTTAAATAAATATTTTATGTAATCTGATGTTGATGGTTTCCTCAACAAAGTATTTTGAATTTCATATTTTCATAAACATATTACTCATAATATTTTAGATGCCTTTTAACGTTCATAGTACTATGCATCTCTCCAGATGTCTGTCATCTGACCTCAAATTTGAACTTTAATTTGAAAAAATAGTGATTGAATATTTTAACTAATATAATATAATAAGTTTCTTGTTGGAACTAAACATGATTACTAAAAATAAAAGAATAGAAAGTAGAATCGGCCAGCATTTTAAGTTTTATGCACATTAAAGAATCTTTTTTGCAGTTTATGTGATATTCTCAGAGGACTGAGATTTTCAATCCATTCACCAACAACAAAATTCAGTGCAATAGAATTAATTTTCAAGTCATTAGAAAGATGATTCATTCTTCTTATACATCCAATCATATTACAAGAAAGGGCAGCAGTGTTTAGAAATGGACGCATTTTAAAAAACAATTTTTCTGAAGTAATTGTGAGTATAGTAAAATTTCAAACAATTTATTAAAAGCGGACTTAACGCAAAAACCTATTTAGTATGGTAATTTAAAGCGTATTTTGATACAGCCAAACCGCCCTTAACAGCACCTTGCATTATGAGGGATTCGCATAAAGAACAAATCAAAATTTTAAAAAAGTGACTTGCTTAGCTGGAGATGTTGGTGGGAACGAAAGGTGAGGAGACACCGTGACGTCACATGCTAGATTGTTGTCTGCGTTAGTCACTTTATTGAAAAGAATCTTTATATTTACATGGAAAACATTTCAGCCGGATTGCGTTATAGAATGTGACTCCGATGGGTTTCAGTAAGTGAATGTGGAGCCTAAAACTACGAGTTTGTGTCTCTAAGACCGAGTTAGAGGTGCATGCCATTGATGAACTACCGATGAGCGTATGGAGCTGCATTCTGTGTCACGGTAAAAAACTGCAGAGAAGAGAAAGAAATAATAGAAGCAACATAGCATCAGCTTTCTAATGAAATAAGGGAGATGTTGAAAGCATTGCACATTGTTCCATCTTATGTTGAGAAACATCACCTTGATAAAGCAATAGCTATGAGAGCTACAAATTCATCTAATGATGATGCCGTGTTTCATTTTTGACAAATTTTAAGACAAATGTTTTTAGACGATTTATTTCTAAAAAAAGCAAGGTACTTTTTTTTTCGAAATGGAACGTATTGTTTCTATTTTACAGGGATTCCTATAGAAAAAAATTGTTTCGCTGAATGAATGTTTCGAATTACGAGGAAGTTTCGGGAACGAATTTTACTCGTTAAGTGGTGTTTTCCACTGTATCTTCATCATTAACAATGAAACAAAATTCAAGAACACAATATTTATACATAGCAACAACGAAGGAAAACGATTTGAGTTTTATGACAACAATAAAATATATTGTTATAGAATAAATTTAAAATTATTTTTAAAAATAAATTTTAAAAAATTAATTGAAAATAAATTTTAAAAAATTGTTCAGTTTAGCAATTAAATTTGTATCAATGGAAAGCTTGATGACACTCAAAGTTTTTCTTAACTTTTAATTAATTAAAATTGTAATCAATTTTTTCCAGAAATGGTGCCTGGGTACACATTCTCACCTTCCAAAGTATAAATGTGCCAAATTTAGAAGCTCTAGATCAATTGGTCAGTTCTTTGAAGTAGCGACACGCAGAGACGCATATTCTTCTTATTTGTTAGTAGGGATTAAGTTCGTTAAGTAATATATTTTATGCATACAAGAATTATTTATTAGTTTTCTAGTTAGTAAAGCTATGATACATTTGATAAGTCTTTTGACCACAAAATAGTATTTTTTTTTATTTTAAGAACAAAAGTATAATGGATATTAAATTTTTTCATTAATTTATATTTTATTAAATAGATAAGTTACAAACTATGCCATATTAATTAGCTTCAATTTTAACAATTATTAGAAATATCCCTTTCCTAATCAGCTTAATAATGTAATTACTGTAATAATCAGGGCCGCTGCGTGGGGGTGACAAAATTGTTCACCGCACAAGGGCGCCTGGACCAGGGGGCGCCAAAATTTAGAGTACTTATAGTTTTTTTAATTTAATGTTACTTAAATAAAATTTGCTAATTATACGCTTACAATTTTGTACCATGGATGCAGCTCAACAAAAACTTTATGATGCAGAAAAAGTTTACTGGCAACCGGTTATTGTACGGCTTATTTATTTAATTCAATTTTTAACCCGGCAATGCCTTGCATTTAGAGGTTCTTCGAAAGAGTTGTATCGTGGTGATAATGTAAATTTTTTGAAGTTGGTTGAAACCATAGCAAAATTTGATCCAATAATCGCTGAACATCTCCACAAAATTCAAAATCTCAAAAGAAGAACATTGCTCATTACTTAGGGGATGAAATTCAGAATGAAATATAAGTATTATTTCAGAAGGAATTAAAAAATATTTATCACATATGATTAAATCGTCAAATTATTACTCACTAATTCTGGATACTACACTTGATGTCAGTCATACCGAACATTTGACTGTTGTAATTCGATTTGTTTATAAGAACGAGGAAACCAATAAAGCTCAAATTGAAGAACATTTTTTAGAATTTCAATCTGTTGACGACACTACTGGACAAGGTCTGTTTAAATTCATAAATGGACATTTAAAATCGTTAGAACTAAAATTTATCAGATTTACGAGGCCAATCTTACGATAAGGGTGCTAACATGAGAGGAAAGCACAAAGAATTGCAACAAAAAATTATTGAAAATAATTCGAGGGCACTCTATATCCCCTTAAGTAATCGTGGATCACATGAAGCGTATGAACATGCAATAATGCAAATATCGTTGCTGATGATTTGGGGGTGGATACTCATTTTACACAAAGTCGAAACATGTTTAAAAAGAAACTGTTTGAAGATGAACAAACCGACGAACCAATCAACAATCCAAACGAAAAATTTAAGTTTGAATTTTACAATATAATATTAAACACTGCTATTTCTTCAATTACTGAAAGATTCAGTCAATTAAAATAACATTACAATTACTTCAAGGTAGTAATTGTATATACCTAATACCCTACCACTATATACCTAATTTAAAAAACTGGAGTGACAATGAAATTTTAAAACATTGTAAAGAATTAGGCTACTGGAGAACGAAGTTTTTCAAAACTTAAAATTATAAAAAACTACATGTGATCTACCATGGCGCAGGAGAGATTATAGGACTTGTCAATTATATCCAGATATAGCGAAATGTTGGATAAATTAAATATAAAGGAATTGATACGAGCGTTTGTAATTGTTAAAGCTATAAGAATCAATATTTGAATATATTTTCTAATTTTTATATTTTACTTAAAAAATGTTTTATCATTGTTTTGTTTTTAAAATTTATGAAATAATAAAAAACAATAACACAAACGTGTTTTAATATTATAATTTTAAAGCTTTTCAATTCGGAAGTCAAATTTTGAATATTATAAAAGAGTGTTTCACATATAATTTGCAGTACTTTATAAGATTGCAACAGAACCCCATAAAGGGGCGCCAAATTTCAACTTGAACAAGGGCGCCTAATACCCACGCGGCGGCCCTGGTAATAATCCTTAGAATTGTTTGCGGTTGTTACTATTTATTCAAGAATTTCAGCATTTCTTTTTACAGTTTATTAATGCTAAATTTTTTCCCAACATGTGTTACAATGAGCAAGTGTTAGTTTTCATTTTAGAATTATATTTCCATGAGCCATGTACTATGAATTTGGATGAGCGATTAAGACGTTTCTTAGAACTGTTTTCTTTCTTGATACATTTAGCTATGTATTTTAAAAGAAAATATAACATTTGCTAAATTTAGTGTACAAACATTTATAATTCCTTTTATTCATTTATGTGTTAAAGTTAGTTAAACTTCCACATATAATTAATAATTTCCATTTATTAACTTAGATATTTTTAAAATTCCATTACACGCAAAATGATCAGCATATTATAATTAGTGTTAAACATCAAAATTTAACTCAAATACTAATGAATTTTTTGTATATTGAGCAGCTAACATTCACATAGAATGAAGTTGTTCATTCAGTCCTTCTTCATCAAATTTAATGAAAGTTACCGATAATTTTTTGCAATATTGCCTATGATTTAAAAAAATTCATTTAACAGCAACATTTAGTTCAAATACCAATTCACTTTCTTTTTGCTTTAACAGTTAAAACCTTCAACAAACCTATGAATCCCTCCCTTACTACCCCCCCCCTTGAACTACAGATAATCGATAGGATGTTTAATTGTATGCAGATGCCCTTGTACGTACAAGTCCCAATACCATATGAAACCTTACTTGTTTAACATGAACTTCTGGTCATGTCAAACAGATAAGGTTTCAGAAGACCAGTTTGTAAGGAGAGGGGCGGGGGGAATTTCTCTGGAAACCATTAAATATTGACATGTTAATTTTTTGCTTACTACTAGTGAATGAACTTTAAACTATTTGCTATCTACTTTTTCTACTACTTGTATTTATTTACTTTTTAATTTCGTAGTGGTATTTATAAAGATAGCGGTTAATTTAAAATTAGCATTATACTTGTCATTTAAAAAAAAAACAATTCTTGATATTTTTGTAAATTGGCAATAAATTGATAAAATAATTCATATAGATTGGCTTAGTTTCTTTCAGTTAGGAACTAATTTCCCGCCATTTCAAAAACATTGGAAATAACAATGATAACAAAGTAAATATTGAAATAATAATTATCTAAATTGCGTCTACAGGGTGTGGAAGAAAAAACCGGATAAACAAATTTTAATATAACTTGTTTAAAAATTAATAAAAAGAGTGGACTTTTAAGTAAATTTACTTAATAAATAAATTTAATTAGTTTCAAAGTGGCCGAATTTTGCAGTGATGCAGAGACGCAAACGCTAATTGAAATTTTCAGCAATGTGCCGCAAGTCTTCTTCCTTTAATGTATCCCATTACAGCAGAAGCCATTGCTTTAGAGAGTCCAAACTTTTATGTTGTTTAGTGAAAGTCCTAGACTTCAAATGGACCATGCACTTTAATCATGGGATTGAGATTCGGCGAGTATTGTGCCCATTTTCCAGATGATATCACGTCCAGAAAATGTTCGTTCCACCACTCTTCTGTCTTTTTAGCCTTGTGAGCTCATGCAGAAACTCCTACTGTACATTGCCGAAGTGCGTTTTGGCCCACGGAAATATAACAGCTTCTAGAATGTCCCGCTGGTATATTTTTGAATTATTTTAACTCCGTCATCCATAAAATCCAGGGATGTTTTGCAGCTTTCGCAAATTCCGCTTCTGACCATGATCGACTTTGGATTTTTGCGATGTTCACCAATTGCTGAAGTGCTTGCTGCATCTACAGACCAAATCCTATAGTACAAGGAATTACAAACTTTTGGACAGTAAAGAGCTTCTCATTAGTGAAAAGGAATCTCTCTCAGTTCTGACCCTTTCAAAAGTTTTCTGCGTGTTTGGAGCCACACGAGTTTGTTTTCTTCAGTGAGAAGCTGAACATTCTGGACCATGTAAGGCTTCAATCCAAGATCTGATTTTGTCATTCGTTGCTTTGATTGGTCCCTTATTTCCAGTTCATGAGAGATCTTTTTCATAGAAACCTTCGAATTTCACTGAACTCACTTTTTGATAACCTACGGCTACTGAAAGTGTTCACCATATGTTTTAGTTCACTTTCTTTGCTTTGACCATCATTACCAAGCTGTTTGAAACAATAGATTGCATCAGACACTGTTTGCCGAGGCATATTAAACAAACGAACGATTTCATGCTGTTCGTTTTAAAACTTTAAAATAGCTTATCTTTTGTTTGGTATTGTGAAAAAGCCGAAAATCAGAACATAAACTAAAAGATACATTATAAAATATGTTATAATTGAAGTGGTAGACAAAAAGAAGTGAAAAAAAATTAAAAAGAAATTAACTAACCTCTATTCTATGATGTAATAACTTTGTCCGAGTTTTTGTGCCACATCCTGTATATATTATTATTACACATTATTTGTGACGTTAATTTTGAACAAACTGAAATATGCTGTCTTTGTAAAATAGTTTCCTATTTATTATTAACTTTTGCAGTTTATTTATTTAAATAAAAAAAATTTTTTTTTTAACTTGTGAGATTATGAGAATCCTTTCTCTCAGTTACGCCTCTTTAAAATAATATCACATAGCAGTTCTTAATGCCTTTACTAAATTTATGTAACAAAAATATTTATATTACTATTTGATCAATTCGCAACCTTTACATTATAGTAACTATTAGAATGAAGAATTTAGAATTATGCAGTGTAATTATTTTGATAAGAATTTATTGAAAATAATCAAATATGCTTTTACACTGTATATTCTGAGGGAAAAGATATTGAAACTTTGTAGCATATTTATCCATTGAACTACAATTAATATTTTAAATTTAAAGCAGACATTAACGGCAACATTATCATCTTTCAGGTCATCATTAATAACTGCGGGTTTAAAAAGGACATATTACGTAAGTCTTACAATTTTAAAGTTTTAAACATTAATTACATTAGCCTTTTTAATTCAAAAAAAAAATATTCTTTAAAAAGTTTGGTTACTATAACACCTTAATAACTGTGGAATAAATACGTAAAATTAAAATATTAAAAAAAATTCACACGTTTCGATCAGATATTTTGTTTATTCACACATTCGAAAACCCTCCGCGCTCTTATTCATGCGTCAGGATGCATTTATTTAATCAAAATAATAGTGAGAGGAAAGATGTGAAGAGATATTTACATTTGACAATAATGTGAATTCGGATTATTCGCTAACTTAGAAAGCGAAAAAATTGCTGTTAACTCATAATATTGTGGGAAAAATATTCTATTTCACAATAATATACTTTAGAACAATTTTTATTTACTGTAAGTGACGCAGAGATTAAACTGTAATGAATAAATGGAAGATTTCTGTTCTTAAAATTTGATAACTACATTTTATTACATAATTGTTTATGTTAAAAAAGTTCTTTTAAAATATTCGTTACTGAATTTTTTCATAACGCTGTAAAGTTAACAACGGAAAATAATTTCGGTCACATTTAATGATATTATATAAAATATTCTTTGTGCCACTCCTGAAAGTTTCTTTACCACTTCAACTAGCTATATAAGTAATAAATATGCAATTTTGGGTTAGAATAAAATAGTGCGGTGAGAAACGACACGGCACTCACATACAAATAAAAAGAAAAAAAAAGAAAAGAAAAAAAGACTGATCGGGGGAGGGGGACCTAAGCAATCAAGATCGGTGAACTGAAACGAACAATATTCAGTTGTTACATTGAGAAATCTCCGAAATTTTATACGAATATGTAATACACTCATGTCCATAAATTTAGGAAAAGAAAGAGTCAAAAGCAAAACAAATATGACTTATTTGTAAAACCTATTTATTAAACAAAAAGTAAAGAGCAAAAAAGATGCTATATGTTTGATATCATTAGTAAAAATTGCAATTTTTTGCTCCCTGGAGCAAATTACAAAAGAAAAAAAAACCTGTTTACAAAAAACCAATATTACATGGGGAAAGATGGTTAATACATAGTATGTCTCCCAGACGATGCAATACAGTTCGTATGACGCCTAGGCATGCTGAGTATCAAATTATCGATCTGATTTTGGGGAATATTACACCACTCATCAAACAATGCTCTCCGAAATTCCGCTAGACATGCAGGAGGTGGTTGACGGGCTGCAACTCGTCGGCCAAGTATGTCCCACATATGCTCTACTGGATTCAAGTTCGGTGAGAATGCTGGCCAGTTCATACGGGTGATATCCTCCGATCGAAGGTATTCGTTTATGATGTTTGCATGGTGAGAACGGGCGTTGTCATCCATAAACACGAATTCTGCGCCCATGACGCCCCGAAACAAACGTACATGTTGTTCCAGAATGACGTCCCGATAGATTTGGCCTGTCATGGTTCCAATTTGAACATGCAGGTCAGTTCTGGAACTCAGAATAATTCCTCCCTAAACGAGCAATTATGCGCCACCGTAACGGTGTCGTTCAATGATGTTTTCTTAGTGGTAACAGGTACCTGGCGCTCTCTATATGAAAGTCCGGGTAGAATCAGACTGCAAGTTAAACCTGGACTCGTCGGAAAACATCACGCAAGCCCACTGTTGCGGTGTCCACAATGCATGCTCTCTACTCCAGGCTAACCGCAGGCGACAGTGAGTTGGAACACATCTGAAAGGCCTACGAGCATATAGACCAATCTGCCCTAAGCATCTGTAAACGGTCTGCCTTGAAACTGTTGTACCAATGACTGAAGAGAGCTGACGAGACAGGTCTGATGCTTTGCTCCGTCTGTTACTTTTGGCAGTAACTGCCAAATACCGGTCCTCATTCAGCGTTGTAACTCGGAGGCGAGCTGTGCTGTAACGTCTACTCACATTACCATCATCTAGGAATCGTTGCCAAAGCCTGGAGATGACACTCAGGGCGATTCCAAGTTCGTTGGATACTTCCAGCTGGGTACGCTTACATTCCAGACGGCTGATAATTCTACCACGTAAAAAATCCTCGAAATGCGTCCTTTGTGTCATAACTATGCGGTTATTGCACTGAAAGACTTATAAAGCGCTTGCGAACAACTTTACTTCTTTGCCTGTATTCCTTATACATCACTCTATTACACTCTCGTCATTGTGACGTACTATAGGTGTCATCTGGTGGCTTCCTGCAATTTGCATATGATTTTTGAAGACGTGTGTAGTCATTTTACGGGTGATATATGCATTTTAGAGTTCGATTTCCGCGTGACTCTGAATTATCCTTAATTTATGGACATGAGTGTAAAATCTAAAATGTCCCCACCATTAAAGTGGGTTTTCAAATTTCAATACAAAATTGTAGCAATATACACCAAAAAAAAAATTAACTACTTTTAACAAACAATTAAAAATTGATTTAAAAAGTATTTCGATCATTCTTTTTTTAACTTAAAAATAAATATTCTAATTATTATCAAAAAAAATATGGAAAAGATAGCGATATTGGAATATCTCATCTAAGAATTTAAATTCCAATTTTTCTATTCAATGATGCATACATTCATTCCCTACAACTATCAGAAATGATGCTACGAGAGGAAATTCACCTACAATAAAGCAAAATATTAAATAAAAATCTTTTCACGTTAAATTTAATATTTGAATCTCAAAATTTTAAAATTGAATTTCTATAAAAATTTTTAATTTGGCTCACAGGTAGTCAACTACTACGTGTGAGCCAAATTTGATAAATGCGCTAGATTCGTCCGGATACGCATACACACGCATAAGCACTTCCATTCGTAAATTCTTCCAAAAAAAATTCTTTATTTCTTTTCAAGCCGAAGCAACCTTTGATATTCATTTTAAATATTCAGAATTTCCAATATTAATAAATTACTTATTATTTAAATATTAATTACTTCAACAGAAGTAATTAATTCATTAATTTCCAATAAACGCCATTTTGAATAGCGAACAGTTACAGAAGTACTTTTGATGAGTGTAGATTTATTAAAAAAAGAGCAAGACTGATATTTTAAACATATATTTTTTACAAAAAAAAATAATTTTTATTAATAAAAACTATTAGCAAAGATATAAAAATACTTTCGCATGTAATCAGAAAAAGTATTAATGTAGCATTTATGCAGAATTGCTTGAAAACGAATGAAAAAATAGGAAATCTAGTACTGATACAAGTTAACGGACTTTAAAATTTGATTTAATATTGAGAGAGTAATGATTTTTAGATATATTTAATGAAAACTTCTAAAATAATTGAATGAACAACAAATCTAATGCAGAAAATGTAAAACAAAATATATTAAACAGAATAAATTAAACAGTTTAAAAAAATAAAATACCGTTTAGCAAATATTTATTTACCGGTAAACCCCCTGAGAGGTTTTCGCATGTTGAATCGCCCTCAAAAGATTATTTAGATATTAATTATATAAATCCGTGACAAATTAACAAACATCCAAATAAATAAGTATAAAAGTAAAAATTTTGAAAGTCAGAAATAAAAAAAAATAAATTATTTAGATATCATTTATGTAAACAAATGCCAGATAATACATCCAAATAAATAAGTACAAAAAAAAAAAAAAAAATAGAAATTTTGGGAAATTTTGAGAAAGTCAAAAAGAATCGGACAGTAAACAGGCTATGAAAATAAATAACAGAACATGACGTAATCCAAATATCACAAATCATTATGAATATAAATTTTGCCTGTTACCGAAATATGCTGACCAGATAAATGTTTCAGTTGAATTTTCAACACGTATCATTCGAATAAGATTAAATAGACCGAAATGAGAATCTTTCTTCTGATTAAAAACTTTCTTTCAATTGAAATTTTAAAACAAACATTTTAATACAAAATAAGTATTCTATCATTGAAAGTTGATAAGAAAATTATCCAATGATAGCTTAATCATTGATGTAGGCTTATTACTGACTGGAAAACATGTAGAAATAGAAATTTCTTATTTTGAATAAAAAGTACAAAAACATTCAATAAGAGAAATCTACAAGGTACTTTCTTTGGATTTCTCATATACTATTGTTGCAACGGGAAACGAAAAAACTTTATTCGTTTTCGTAGTTTCCTGTAATTCCTTTTTTTTATTATTTGTTTTATATATATATTTATGATGCATCTGTTCATTTCCGGTCTGGTGGCGCCAGAAGGGATTATTATTTATATTGGTTTTTTTGTAATTTAACAGTTGTCGGTTAGAACTCCCTAAGGAGTGCTTGTAATTTATAAAACTGCATTAAAAATGTTAAACAAAACGTACTCACTGCTTTTGTCATGAGGAGAAGTTATTGGATATTTTTAGGGTAGGCAAGCTCTATCCCGGACATTTTGGCTCGAACTTTGATCAGCAGAAAGGTATGTGGATTCTTTTTTGTTGATCAATAGAAATTAAAGAACAACAAATCCGCAATAACTATATTGGAATGCTTCTTATTATATTCAATTAGATACTGTTTTGTCTAAGTTTTTTATGTAATCAAATATCTTGAACCGATCTTTAGAAAATTCTGATAGAAGTATCCATAATTATTTAGTGGTTGATAACTAACAATTCCGTAATTTTGAAAATATTATTGAAAAAAAAAACCAACAATTTTCCTATTATTTTCAAATAAATAAAACATTTATGCATTTAATAATAATCGTCTGACTTTTTTACTATTTTACTTTGATTTCAGCAGTATTTTTATAAATTTAATATCGGTTAAAATCACGATAACATGTGCACAATTAAGGTTGATTAAGGTCCTTAAGATCATTCGAATTTAAGTACTTCGGAATACTGAAACGCCCGAGTTCTCTTCCAAAAACAAGAACAATTCCCTGTCCCTTCCCCCTCAAAAATCTAGATTGATAGCTAGAGTTCATAAGGTTTTGATATATGAAAGACGACGCCAGTTAGTTAATAGCTAATAAGGAAATGCATGCTCGGACATCTTTTCAGAATTTTCAGAGAATCGCTATGCCCTCCAAACCCATATGGGTGAGAATATCTAACGAACAAAGCATGCTTTTCGGGTATTCAATCAATCGCACTTAGCAAAAGATGGAAAAATTTTATGATCCAGGCATAATAAAATTTTATAATACAGGCACGTCGGGCGCTAACCATAGTTTCATTCAACGGGCATTTGGGGACTTTCAGTGCTGATAGAGCTAATATTAGAAAAGAACAGAATGTAACAAGTACAGATATACATAATATTTACATTCAACCTGAATTACAACATGGAAATCGAAATTTCTTCGTGAAAAAGTAATTTGGTTTCAGGATATAGTGAATAAAATATATTATTTCAAAGTAATTCTTTCCGTTGACATGTTTGGGCTAAAATTTGATATCGACGTACATGTTGATCTAAGCACTAACTATCAAAATTCCATTTATCTCAATACGTTTTTGAATATACACATGGACAATTCAAAAGTTGGATATTAAAATATATAATAACTAGTTTTTCCGAGCTAAATAAAGCTTCGAGATTCGAAATTCATTTAAATTTCGAATTTGAGATTGTCGAAGTTTGCAATACTTTTGTATGCTCATATTACAACGAGAAAATAATAAAATACATTTTGAACTAATTCAAGGAAAAAACAAAGCCATTTAAATTGGAAATCTCTCGCTATAAAAACATCTCATAACCTCAATATATAAATAATTTTGCAATGTAAATTTTTTTTTCTGATACTTTATACGGAGGAGTGCAAAGATTTAATATGCAATTAAACTTAAATAATAATATATAAAATATTTTGTGATTGATATTATTTAAACATCACAAATGATTTCAAAATAATCATTATTTATAGACAACCCTTGAATACAAAATATATTATAAGAATATTTCAAAAAATGTTTAGAATTTTTTTTTTTTATAAAATCAGTTTGAAAGTTTTTTTATAAAATCAGTTTGAAAAATCAAATAATTGTTAGAGTGGAACTTTTAATACATTAGAGGAAGAATAAATAAAAAACTATTCCTATTTATATAATACTTAAAAAATATAAAATGTGTACAAATCTCTTAATCCATCGAAAAGGAATATATATACGATTAATAATGGAAAGGTTATGAAATATTACTTTTTTTTACCTTTAGGCATTATATGGAAATTCTGAATATTGAAATTAAAAAGTTTTGATAATTAAGCTAATATCTATAATAATATGGAAAATTATTTCACGCATTTCGTTCAATTTAATTATCAAAATTTACATTTAATAAAATATCTAGCTTCCTGTGACAGAGTTAAAATGCATTACATTATATAAAAAAGTGTGAAATTATAAAAGAAATTCAAAGATCTTATTCAAATATAAATTTAAATTAACACATTATTAATTCATCTATGACAAGTAAAAATGAACTTAAAAATTTTTTACTAAAATTATAACATATACATATAAAAATATATATATTACTTCCTAAAAAAAATTGAAGGATTGGAGATCTTAAAAATTTGCCTTCCTCGTTTCTATCGACGCGACAGCGTTTATGATTTCGTTGAAGTCAATTTATACTCAAAAGAATTAAAACATATTTTTTTGAAGGACTGAGGACTGAGGTATGAAAATATAAGCTTAGTTGGCTATTTCACAGCTTAAACTTAATCTTAGCATCGTAAAAAAAAAAAAAAAAAAAAGCATATCGACAAAATCAGCAAAATTGCCTCATATAATTTATAAATAAAGAAACAAATTTATGAATGTGTATTTGCGGTAAAAATATCCGATTGATGTCTGGTTATTTTATTTACACCATCTTAAATGACAGTATAGATTTTTGCTGCTAATAATTTCTATGATGGGTCCTTTTATTTTGCAGGGAAATTATTTCAGGTTTTTCGCATTCACTCACCCAAAACTAGCCACTATAATTGACTCCATCTGAAATAATGGAACGTGCTTATCGAAAGTTACATAGCGACCTCCAATTTTTATTTATCTTCCATTTTATCTACCATATATCAAGCATTTATAAATCAAAACGCCTAATTAAATAAAAATTTCTTAAAGATATTTTGAAAAACGCTTAAATTATTGAAATAACTTTTTTACCAAATGAATTTTGAAAGAAGCATATTCATCGGGAAAGAAAGCCGATAAATTTTAGCTCTTTATGAGTTTTAACAACAGAGTTAGTTCGGTTGCATATACGAGGGGTGATCTAAAAAAAGTTTACAAGGAAAAGGAAAAATGCTTTATCAACAATAGACACTGGATACAAATGGTAATTAAGAGACATATGTGGCGGTTACTTCTCTACATAATCACCAAACCTGTTGAGGAAATTTATCACTCCGCTGGACCAATTTGTTTAATCCGTCTTGGTAATAATTAGGTCCCTGACTATTGAGCCAGTTCTCGGCGCCTTTTTGAACATCACCGTATGCTATGAACGTTGTTTAGGATATGTGTTTCTTCAATTCCGGGAAAAGAAAATGGTCACTGGGAGCCAAATCAGGGCTGTATGGAGGTGGCTCCAGATCTCTCACCTAAACGTTTCCAGCAGTCTCTCTGACCGTTTCAAAAGAATGACATCATTTTACCACCTATTGTCTACTAATTGCTTCTTCCCCCGTACACTTCAGCGATTTGTCTTTGAATGTCCGATGGGGACACATTCTTGGCCCATAGAAATCGTATCACGGCTCGCACTTCTGTGAAAGATCACTTCTCTAAACTTCTTCCCATTATTGTCGCTGTTTCACGTCTCAGTACTAACACTATCTGCTCGAACGACCTGTCTAAGACAACTAGGGCCATCTGTCTCCACTCTGGGTAACAATATTCCCACCCCCAATTTCTACTTTACAAATGCTGTTGCTTGTAAGCTTTTTTTTTTTTTTTTTTGATTCACCCCTCGTAGTTATCCATTGAACAAAAGATGTATTTAAATAAAACAAAAAAAAAGTGAGAAAGAAAGTTTGAAAGTATAATGAAGAGTAACTGTTGCAAATGACATACAATCTAAATTCAAGCAAACAATTATTCATAATTTAATGATATACTTATATTAGCTAGCTTGAGAAAATAGGTTTTTAACAAAAATTATTTGATAGATTCCAGTTTTTATTAATACTTTGTGATATAACGAGCATTTCTATACAAGAACTATTAGTTAAGTAAAATCATCATAAGCATACTTCAAAAAATTATATATCAATCATTGGAAATAAATAATTTTTTTCAAATAAATTTTACAAGTATCGTAGCCATGGATGGAAAGGAAAACATGGATAAATTCTGGCAAATTAGTGGAGTTCTGCATAGAGAAAACGATGTAAATATTTTCTCATGTTACAAAATAAATATTATAATAAGTCAATAAAACAAGAAAGAATGTTTGGATATACAACTATGCTGTTTATTGTAAATAATAACGGTCTAATTCATAAAAAGGAAGGAGTTATTAAGAACTTAAATAAAAGACCATTTCAATTACACGACTATAACCTTTTGATATTCCAAATTAAAGGCAAGATATTTTCTAAGTCGTTATTTATATATAGCTATGAATGCTTATTGCTGCATTTGGAATTACAATTAAAAATCATGTTTTAACTGCAACATTTTATATATATTTTTAGACAGTGATATTATCAAAGATAACACATTAGTTTAAGCGTCAGCAAGGGCATTTTACTTTTATGCATAAATATAGTGACAGTATAAGTTTGTCATTTTACGTAATATCATTTTCAAAATGGCATGATAAAGCTAACGTATTTATTGATTTATTACAAATGTCCAGAAGATTCGCTATGACGCCATTTAGAAAGCAAACGTACATTTATAAAAAACAAATTTGGCAAACATTGTTAGCACTATCTAATTTACCAGAACAACTTTAGCAAAAATTATAGATTATTTATTATAAAGAATTGGACAAAAATTCAATAATCAGTAGTATTTTCTATTCTTAATCTATAATAAATGCAGATTTTGATTTCTTTAGATCGAATATTCCATACTCATTAACAAAAATATACTAGAAAATATGACATATATTATATTATAAAATTCTTTTCTATTAAATATATTCATAAATTAGTTTATATCACAGTATATTTAAACAGTATTGTAGCTTCTACTTAGGGCAAGTTTAAAAGCTGAATACAAACTGAAAAAAAAAAAGAACCTATTTAATCACAAGCTAGTGAGGATTCGAAGAAAATACAAGACTGATTAGAGGCAAGGATGGTTTCTGACTTTTTAAAATTAAATGACCCATATTTATATCTTTCTAGAAAATAGACAAAAAATCTCCGAACAGAGAGTTTGAGTTAAGAGTTCAACTTTTAACACTATGACACATCAATACACAAAATAAAAAAAAAAAGGCACACGATTTTTTAGATAAATAAAGAACACTGAATCTTTTTCAGAGAATTTTAATAAGCAATACTTTAAAGGCCTATTTAGCAACAGATAACTGTATCTGAAACTTGAAACAAAAAATACAAGTCAATTGCAATAAAAAACAGTTTTAATAACATTATACCTGTAAAAAAAGAAGGACACTTTTAAATAGGGAATTCAAATCTTATTAATAATCCGATAGGGAATTCTTCTATTAACGGTTTAAATTACTTTTACTTACTTCAAAGATTCGATTTGGCATCGAATCTTATAAAATTTAAATTTCTGTTTAGTTAAAACTTTTCCAAACATCATTACAAGCTCACCTACAGATTCAAACTATTCGCCTTCTGCGCAAGCGTGACGAACAATCCTTATCCATATGTGCTTTACAATACTGAGATCGATAGGTATTCAACAGACCTTGCGAAACCCGAATATTATTTGTTCTAAAACAATTTTAACACTATTTTCTGTGTGAATTGATGCTCCGCCATGATGAAAAATCCAATCATTTCAGCGTAGCTCAACGCCATAGAGAAGAATTCAAAACTCGGATATAGTCTGTGCGTTTCTGCCTGCCACTAGGCTTATTCTTCATCGGTACATGACTGCCAACCAATAAACTCCCCCTCACCACCCATCTGTCAGGCAGAATATCCTTTCGTCAATATCAAGTCAATGCTAATAACATTAGTATCCAACTGTACCGTCTAAATTCAAATTTTTCTAATCAGGAAATGTTCCATTCTGAACTTCAAGACATATGGTTTTTAATCCGCTGCAGTTGGTGTTCAGTATGCCTTTCAGTCCATTTAGGTTGGTGCTTCCTTTTTCCGAACACGAACTCTTTGGAGTTTTTTTATGTAGTTGTAGACGTGTGTGTTGTGAAATATTTCGAGCTTTGGCAACAATTCCATACTGTTTTGTTAGTTCTTTTCTTGACTGCGTTGCATCAGTTTTGTTAGTTCTTTTCTTGACTGCGTTGCATCAGTTTTTTTAAGTTTACCAGTCTTCTTTTGGTACTACTCCTACTAGGATTTCTCATGAAGTTTGAAATAATATTTGGACTGATCTGTAGCTAGCGTGTAACCTTTCCTATCTTTTTTTTGTGTGTGGGCTACAATTTGTCCTTTTTGAAACTCAATTAAAGGTTTTCCTCCAGGCATTCTAAAAAAGATGAAAACGACGACTTTCACTAAAATAGTAGGTTTTTCTTAACAAAATCAATTAAAAAGAATGAAACATTTACTTTTAAGGTTTAAAATATCGTTTTACCCATTTATTTTAACACATGTCCTTCTACTTTTTCACACATCATTACATTTTTTTTTTTTAATTTTTATAAGTGGCAGATAAAATTTACACATTCAAAATAAAAGATGAAATAATCAAACAAGTAAAAAAAAAAAAGAAATTTAGATCAATAGGATCAAGATACAAAGCACAATTTACAAAATATGACTGTCCTTCAAATTTTTTACGCAGTGTCGCATGGTTTTTCTTCAGTATTTTACTTATTACTTTTATTTTCTGACCTTTCTTTTGTTTGAAATCTCTCACATCTAGCGATAGCAACAAAAGACAACTGTAACATAGAAGTATTAAAAAAATGTGATTACATAAAAAATTATAAAATATATTAAGCAAAAAGGGGGAGATCTAAAGATTTGGTAAAGGATTGTTACGCCATTAATCATCCTATCCTTTATTGAAAAGAATATAAAGTACTCCCTGCCAATCCTTTATAATTCTGTTAAAATAGGTACTGTTAACCAACTTTATAAATGATATTAACAAATAATGCAGCCAATTTCAACATTAGTCCTGAAGTAACTCATGAACACATTGGTTATTCCCCATTCTCATCCTTAATAGTGTATCATAGTTCCAAAATTGAAAAACAAAAAATGAAACACAAATTAATACAAGTAAAGTTTCAAATAATTATTAAGCATGCTTTAATGGAATGGTTTCAACCAAAATCATTTCCTCATGGCTTTTGCTAAAAAATGTTAATGAAAGTTATAAAATAAAATGACTTGAAAGTTTTTGTGACCCCATTAACATTTCATGCGATTCACACTTTAAGAATAGTGTATCACTTATTATTTATCATCACATTTATTCACTTCCCTATGCAATAATGCGTATGAATTTTTCGACATATATAATAAAAAAATGTATTGGATGTTGACCTATTTGAGCCAAAATTTGTCACAGAAATGAATTTGATTATAAAGCATATGCCGAATTTCAAGTGTCTAACTCATTTAATTTTTGAATTACCATATTCACGAACAGAGAGACAAGCATCTCTTTGTTCTATTATTTGTCTGAAATTTAATAGAAACAGTTTTTTTTTGTTGTTGTTGGTAAGACAACATATTAAATCTCGTCTGTATAGCTTGTACAGAGTTTGAGTTTGAGTTATCGCATTCGTCGACTCTTCCCATCTTCCAGAAAAAATTCCAAAAAGGTCTTTATTGACTCAAAGAGATATAAATCGTGAAAACGTATTCAAATTTGGCGATCGAATTTCTATCGATTACCATATTTTCTCCTCGAATATTTCGTATATAACAAAGTAAAAGTTTATTAACAAATTAGAAGATTTTAGATTTACTCATTTTTACTCATGTGAATGACTAAAAATTTTCCATTATTATTCCGTTTTCCTCATTTTTTCCAAGTAATTGTTAGCAATCTAAATATGTAATTTAATCTATTGGTAATTCAAAGGAATATCACAAGCAATAAATTACATGAAATGGAATAAAGGCCATTTTTAAAAACAGATAATAAAACGTTCGTCATCAAAATATTTTTAAATTATGTAGCTTTTTGAAAGAAATGTCCATGAAATTCCAAAATATCTAAACATAATAGAAGACGAAACGCTAGTTTTAGCAGAGACAGTAAGTAATTAATCAATGATTCTAACACTTATTCAACATACATTTATATCAAACCGATAATCTCACAATCATATTTTGAATGGTCTTTGACTAAATTGAGAAGCTGGTATATCTTCACTATGCGTCATGAAGATACCGTCTCATAAAAACAATTCATAGAACATGTAAAGAAATAAATATCTTTGATGATTGTAATTCCTCAACTAAATTCATTTCCAATTATTCTAATTCCTATATTTCAGACAAAAAATGTATTAAAAAAACAATTCGTAACAAAAGGTTTTGCTGATGTAAAATTCTTACGGATAATTTGATGACGGATTTTAATACTTCAATAGATATGTTTAACAAAAGTATTATAGATATATTACATAAAAGTTTCTACTAATGAGAATCTAAGAAAAACAATCCAAAATTTGTGACAAAAACCTAAAAATTTTTAAGCTAATGAACATTAAAAAAAATAATGCAGTAAGTAATAATGCACTGATTAAACGATTGGGGTAAAGGAATGTCCATAAAGTAAAACTCTCTCTAAACAGATATTTGTGTATTGAAAAATATTTAAAACAGGATATTCAGGGGTGTTTGTGCTCCGGGGAAACCCCGGAATTCCGGGGATTTTGAACTTCGATCCCCGGAATTTCCGGGGATCGTCGTTCAAAAGGAAGTAGGAATAATAATGAATTATTTATTTTGATCTGGGTAATTTTGTTTGCTTTTAAAGCAGAAAACGCAAGGTCAGTGTGTGTGGTGAAAACTTTTCCTTTCTTTCTCCAAAGGCAGTTATAATGCGTGAAAAGGGGGAAAAAACTTCTTTTTTGTTCTTTCCTTATTGCGAGTTATGACTCATTCCCCCGGTTCTCGGACATTCTCTTCTGGATTCTTTTCGGCAAGTAGGCGCGGCAGAAAAAAAAGGGGGAGACTTCGTTCGACCAGATGTGCGATAACGTGACTCTGGGTTCAAAGGTCTTATCTCTACTGGCGTGGCGCCAATAAGTAGAGAAGGGGGATTTTTCGCCGTATCAGCTATTTGTCATTGATCGCTTCGCAACTTTTTTTTCTCCGCTGTGTAAAATTTTCGTTTCATTTATTGATGCACGTGTAAATTTTTCGTTTCGCTTATTGAAATATTTTTTTATTTATGTACGCAAGAGAATTTCATTTAGAAATTTCAGCATATGAAACAGAAATTACCCCTTAAAAATTCATATCTAATTAGTTTTACAGCATTAGATCCAGAGCTAAGAGGTAAAACCAGTACAATATTAGCTTTTGAAAAATTATCATCTTTTATGTCCCATATTTTTAGTGATAATGAAAAGTCAAAAGTAGAAGCTGAAATAAGGTTATACCAGAGTGATATTGATATCACCAAAGAAATGCTCTACACATCTGATGAAAGTGGAAATCAAGTCAAGTGTACAATTGATAAATATTGGTCTAAAGTTTTTAATTTAAAAGATGATTTCACAAATGATTATAAGTATCCTACATTGGCTAAATTGGTCAAAGCCTGCCTTAGCTGCTTCCATGGCCCATTAGTGGAAAGTGCATTCAACTTAATGGATGCACTTGTCACTGACTATAGAACCTCTCTTAAGATTGATTCCCTAGATGCAGTGCAGACTATTAAATATGATTTAATGGCTTCTAAAGAAACCTCATGTGAAAAATATGGCTCAAAAAATCCAATGACTGATCCAATTCACAAAGATCTCTTACTGAATATGAACAGAAGTTGGAAAACATATCAAGAGGACTTAAAAACATGTATTTCAGATGAGTCACCTATAAAAGTCTCTGAAAAACCTTCTACATTAGCAGAAAAGCAAACTGCTTCTACCTCTGCATGTGCAGTTCTCGAGGAAATTTCTTCAACTGTAAATGAGGAAAATAAAAGTCAACCTTCCTGCAATTATGAAGTTCACCACAAAAGAAAGACAAGCCCACAAACATCAGAAAATAAAAAAAAAAGCAGCAGAAATTAGATAATTTTTTTAAAAAGAATTAATTCAGGTAATTTAAAAGATTTGCATAAAATGTAGTAGTTTATATGTTTGAAAATTTATGGTTATTAATTTTGCAAAAAAAGTAATTCATTGAACTTTTATAATTAGGTCATTCAATACTTCATAATTGTAATTTTTCATTTCTCCCCCCCCCCCTTCTCGAAACTCCAAAATGCCGGTAGTAAGTCCGTAAAAGTTTCCGGGGATTTTTTGGGGTCCCACAAACACCCCTGGATATTACACTTTGAATCATGTTCTGTCAAATAATTCTCTATTTATTTTTACTCAACATTCCTTTTCCTGATTACACATAACCTAGAAATTAATAAGTATCAATAGAGAGGAATTTTACTAATTTTTTTATATAGAACACTCAGTTTATAATATAATCATTGTTTATCAAAAAAGTAAAATTAGTACATCATAGATATCGTAAAATTCACGCAATATTAATGGCGTCAATTTAAAATATTTCATTGTGCAAACGATACTGATAGCAGAAAACTCGTAACAGTTTCATATTAAAAGCGCAAGAAAGAAGGAAATTTCAACTGCTGTCTCATACTTTCCTCCCAGTTCTGTTTGTTTCATTAATCAAAATATATAGATTATTTCCGAATGTACCTGAATAAAAGTTTTTAGTACATAACCAATAAAAAGTTATCAAATATCTGTATTTCAGCATTTTTTATAAAAGCCTTTTAAAAATGAAAAAAAAAATGTTGAGGATACCTGAACAATTAATAGAATTTCAAATCATTTAAATATTTTATAGAAAAACATTTATAAGCACTTTCAAGCTAAATGTGTGTTATACGATTCCTTATCAAATATCAGTATTTCAGCAATTTTTTATAAAATCCTTTTTTAATAATGAAAAAAAATGTTGAAGATACCTGAACAATTAGTAGAATTTCTAATCATTTACATATTTTACAGTAGAACAACATTTATTAGCACTTTCAAGATGAATGTGTAATGTACGATTCCTTCGGCAATTGGTAAAATTTACAATCACTTCACAATTTTCTGGAAAAATAACATTTATAAGCACTCTGAAACTATATTATTATTCACTTTTCGCTGGGTAATTGGTAAAATTTCCAATCACTTCAAAATTTTAGGGGGAACAACACTTGTAAGCATTTTCAAACTGAAAGAATGTCCATGATTCCTTGGGCAATTGGTAAAAATTCCAATAACTTTAAAATTTCGTAGGGAAAACACAATTTGTAAGCAATTTCCAATCAATTTAGATCTTTGACCTTTTTTATCCAAATGGGAAAAGTGTTGCGAATTAAAAGTCCAGACTCACCTCATCCATGCTTCATGAGTTGAACGCGAGGAATGCAGAAAGAAGCCTTAGGTGAGAAAAGATTTCTGTTAATGACAGAGGAGAAGTGCCGCCAATACTCTCTAATGCGATTAAGAAGCATCTGCACTATCCGATTGCAGGCATCTGGCATCATTTATATGGAGAGACTGGAAAAAAATAAACAATAATAAACCTACACTTTTGTCGTCCTGTTTTGACTCTCAGTCTCTTCTTTTCTTTTTTTAAATTCTGAAACTGTGTTGACACAATGTCAAAGTGTATATAGGATTGTTACTCTAATCGTGGAATGATAGCTAATATTCAAACCATTGGAGACAGAAACGTACTTCCAATTGGAAAAATGCTTCAACGAAGTATATCACATTATTTGAGTCAAAACACGTAGTCCTGAAAAAAAATTATCGTAATTTTAAAACTGTTCCCAGTTTTATTAAATATATTTAATGAAAAAAACTTTATATCGTAATATAAGCAATTGAAGAGTTCTGCTAACATTCGGGAATAAAACTGAAAAAGTAAATAAGTTACTGAGAGTCGCATACTAATTTATTTCAGGGGAACAATAATCAGTTTTTGAAAAATTAAAATGTATGGAACAAATTAAAAATTTTATTATGATATTTTCTACTTGCGTAAAAATTAAATTGAACATTTTAAAACAAATATACAGTAATAAAATTAATAATTCAATAAGTTCAAAAAATAAATGAAAATTAATACAGCATAGTGCGGTGATAAAAAGAGCAATATCATTTCAAAATGAAATGTTATTTTATTTTGAAATGTAAAATAACATCAAATATCTCAAGAATTACAATCGAAAACCCTTTAATCTATCTAATTAAACCTATCTATTAAGCCTATTCAATAGTCGGAATAGCCTACTCTTGAAGCAAAAACAGCACACATGAGCAATTAACAGCTGACTCCATGTGTGCTTGGAAGATGACGACAAGCATGTATAACCATAAAAGAGTGTAAAGTATCACGCAACTTGTGAAGATTCTGAGATGGAGGATCTTTGCACTTGATATGTCGATCAAGATGTTCCAACCGATTTTTACAAGGATTAAGATATGCGGAATTTTGAGGGCCAGGGTAGTAACTGAAACCTTTCCTCATGCTCCTCGAATGATGCACAGGTAGTTTTGAATATGTGGCATGTAACTATCCTTTTGAAAAACACACCATCATCTTCAAGGTATACAGCTGCCATGCAAGGTGTTAATCTAACTGGCAATGTTGGATAGTACTCATTGTTATTGAGGGTAACTTCTACAGGAATTAATGGACTTAAAGCATGGTTTTTGAAAGTTTGTTTTTCTAATGTCAGTGTGTATGCCTGGACTGAACATCTCTTGATTCTTCCAACGACTGTACGCATTCACTACATGAACACTTCACTAAAGCTGCAGTTTCAGAAATGTTGCCACTGCGTTTTTTGAACCCGATAATCAAACCCTTTTCAATGACCATTAAATCGCGCGACTTGCCATTACGGCAACTATTGCTAGGCAGACAATGGTTGCTGAAACCACCTTTATATGCTTTTCAACAAACAGGTTTCTCAACCTTACCTGTGATTAGATCAACCAGTGTGATGATCCTAATATTATGACTCCATTATATATATTCAATCAAATAAATTGAAATAAATTCAAGAAAAAGTATTTATCATCCCTCTACCACATCCATTAACATTGCTCATTTCTTGAGCCTAGAACCAGTTTCATTGCCAAGGTAACGAAACGAAAAGGAAATATTGCTAGGATTAATTAATCTCTATGTTCTTGAAATTTCGATCAATATTGAAATCTCGATTAAATTCGATAAGCATCAAAATTTAAATAGTTATCGAATGATGGATGGACCAATATCTCACTAAAAATAATCTTGATCATAAATGCAAAGTAAAACAAATTAATTAACAATATATTATGAAATAAAAATGCAACTGTATTTTAGGGGTTATAAATCTCTGAAAAGTTATGTATGTTTGAAACATAAATAAGCATATGAAATAAAAAATTAAAAAGATAAACATCCTAATACAAATTTCACTTGTAAACTATGGCACGCGATACAATATTTTGGGCACGCCGCCCATCAAAACAGTTTGCATTTTAAGGTTTGCAAAACGGCTTGCATCTGACTTCATTTGATAAACTGAATTTGACCCAATTCGATTGGTTGGAAATCGAAGAATTTGAAATGCAACTAATTGATTTCCAGTCGAGTTCAATGTGGATTCAAAAATTTATTGAAACCAGGAAAAAGTTGGAATTGATTGAAAAAGAAAGTTTAACAAGCAACATTTGGAAACATGGAATTAGATTTAAACATTTAACGGGCTTTCTTCATTTGAAAAAGCTGGCTCCTTCTATTTCAAGCATATTTTCATCTATGCCTGCGAGTCATTTTCAGAGAGGAATAACATTAAAGACTTGCTTAGAAACCGTCTGCCAGATGACTCCAATTCAGGGTGCATTCTGAAAATCTTACAGTATAATATAAATTATTTGTCATCTAATCTGAAACAACAGAAGTCACATTAATGCTACTTTAATTTGAATTACACGTATAATTAAAACATTTACTACTATACAGTGCAAAATGTATTTTTCGTAGTAAATAAAGAGTTTTGAGTTGTTAGTACTTAGTTTTATTATCTTCCCGAAAATCACAGGCCAAAATTATTTGACGGCACGTCTATACCTCATTAGACATTTCTTTAGAAAAAATGGCACATTGATCCAAAAAGGTTCACCACCCCTGATATATGGAGAAACAAAATAACATTTTACTATCATGATACACATTATTTAATAACAAAATAACATTTTACTATCATGATACAAATTATTTAATAACAAAATAACATTTTACTATCATGATACAAATTATTTAATAACAAAATAACATTTTACTATCATGATACAAATTATTTAATAACAAAATAACATTTTACTATCATGATACAAATTATTTAATAACAAAATAACATTTTAATATCATGATACAAATTATTTAATAAGTACTTGACAAAAAGCATTTCAAAGCAAGATTACTTTTTTTTATTTTTACTTACTTATTTTTTGCCTGTAATATAAAACCTGTAGTAAAGTATTTAGACATCAATTTTAGAAACTTCTGCAGATTTTTCAATCATCAGTTTATTTATTTTTATTTTTTTTTTCTTTTACAAGGTGAATTCTTTTTATTTACCCTGAACTTTTTTCTGCTTTTCTAAGCTTCGTAATAATTCCAGAATCTGCAGATGCAAACGATTTTTAGTGGAAAAGGAACATTAAGCGGAATTCAAATTATCAATAAATAAAAGTATAAACAATGAAGTAATTCATTTTTTTAAATATGTTTTTAAAAAGAAAAAGACGAATGAGCATAAAAACATCTAAACTTTTTTAATAGTGTTCTTCTAGAATTCTGCTGTAGTAGAAACAGTTGTTTAATGCTATTATTTTCTTCAACAATAAAAAATATATTCACACAATTCAATTTGATTGATTTGAAAGAGAATGATTCACACAAATAAAACGTTCACAACATATGATTCATATAACAGAGAAGATTTTTTTTCTTCTTTTTGTGGAAAAAGATCAATTTCCTTGCCTTCATTTGAATTTCAGTGATGAAATTTTCTTATAAGCCTCGTTAAATCACCATTATAAATTTTTTTCATTATTCAAAGTTTTGAATATTTTTGAATTATAATATTATTTATTTATTTATTTTGTAGAAGACGTAGGTAAAGATAAGAAGAGATTTTAGATTAATATTTTTTTATCTAATTAACAAAACTTTCGAATTGTTTTAAAACCAATTAAAGACATTGCTAAAAATATTAAAAAATAAAATACATTGAAAAATATTAAAAAATAAAATACATTGAAAAATAAAGGTAGTGTAATTAAAAGTCTCACCGCTGCCTAGCAACAGAGTATCGTTAAATTTCCTTACTTCGAAATTTGCTGCATCAATTCAATTAATAAACTTTGAAAAATTATAAAAATTGAAGAAAATGTTGCAAAGAAATGAAATAATATTATGATTCAAAAAGTAAAATTTCGAATTTTAAGATAGCATGAAAACATTTCTTAAGATATTATTGCTACCAAAATATGACAACATTTAAATTAATTTCTCATTAATTGAATATTTAATTAATTATTGCAATTCGAAAAGTAAACAATTTTCGGTACTTACGTATTAACGCCACCGCAGCTACAGATTTGGCGCTTTTTGCGCTAATGCGCCAATAAAAAGCAATTCTGTTGTTCGCACGCAGTTATCTTTTCGATTCCTTGCTGCCTTATTTGTTGTTTGCTGATTTTTGACGCCATTTTTTGGTTGGCGGCACTTAAAAACCGCCAAATCTGTAGCTGCGGTGGTGTTAATACGTAAGTACCCAATTTTCTTTCTCTAGTCTTAAATAATAAGTGTGCAAAATTTGATTCAATTCGACACGATTTAAGAGTAGATGTGGAACATATATACCTGAAAGGACTTTTATCCATATCAAGACAAAGCAGGAATTCGAGATTAATTACCTCAAAAATTATTTGGTCTGTGATTGAAAGGAAGATTAATTTTAATAATAAAGGGTTATAAAAAATTTAGAAAATTATACGCATAGATTCTTCAGAATATATAAAAAGATAATGCATATAAGTATATTACTTGAAATATTTGGCATTTGTCTATGATGTCCTGTTTTCTTTTCTTTCTTTTAGTGTTTACAAAACATATTAAATATTAATAACTCGTTTTTACTTAATTTAATCAAAAAGAGAAAAAATATTGGATAATTAATACGAAACCGAAGCATATGCGGCATAAACCGAAGTACAGGGTGTTTTTATTTAATTTTTTTTTTTTATTTTTAACTGAGAGATTTTGTATCGAGAGATTTCTGTAGCTCAAACCATTAGCCACAAAGCCACCAAATTTTGTATGGGGACTATTGAAGACATGGGAAAAAGAAATCCGCGATATAAAAAATTTAGTTCGAATAGTTGCCGATGTGGGGGAATTTGGCGCTTTAGATCTAAATTTTAAGTTTAACTGCACGATAAAATTTTTAAAAGCTACAATAAACAGATAAACGAATAGCAAAGAATTAATTTTTCCACAAATGTACTTTATGCGAAAAAATAACTTCTGTAAATAGTTACAAATTTAAAAAAAAGAAAGAGATTCTATTTAACTT
This sequence comes from Argiope bruennichi, assembly GCF_947563725.1. Taxonomy (NCBI): domain Eukaryota; kingdom Metazoa; phylum Arthropoda; class Arachnida; order Araneae; family Araneidae; genus Argiope; species Argiope bruennichi. Next base: position 107,144,859 of record NC_079151.1, on the reverse strand, counting down.
CCTTTATATTCTTTGTAATTTTGTTTTTATTCAGTAGAATCGCTTTCCCGGGGAAGACATCAGCTATTTTCAATATGACCTCCATTTTCTTGGACTAAGCATTGCATTCTATACACCGTACTCCCTACAGCTGGATGCAACATTTCAAGAAGCATGTTCATAACAGTCCGTGTTATATTTTCCTTTAAAACTGATAAGTTCGAGACTCCACTAAGATAAACCTTCGATTTTAAGTAATCCTACAGAAAAAAGTCACATGGGGTTAGATCTAGAAGCGAGGTGGCCATGCAACACGAAAACAACGACTAATGACTCTTTCTTCTGTAAAATGATGGCACAACAGTTGCTGTACGGAAGTACCAATATGTGGTGGTGCTCCATCCTGCATAAAGACAATTGTCCGATACCGATCTACAACTCTATTATGGATCAATATTCCTAATTCTCATGTGATGTAGTAAATGAAACTCACTACTCTTCAAAAATGTAATAAAGCTTTTAATCTACTTTTACTACATCTAATTACATTCACGAACATCTAAAACTACGACGCACACAAAAACATTACATCAAAACATAAAATTTAAAACAGAAGTGCTCATAAAAAGAAATTGCCAGATACAAGAAAAATACAACAAAGTTTAAAAATAATCTCGTAACCAGTCAGTTTTCTACAACAATTTTATCTAAGCATTGCCTTTGCTGAAGTTGTGGGATAACAAAACTACTCAGCATATCATGATATCTTTGAGCGTTTACGGAACAGGTCTGCAGTCCTGCTTGGGTAATAATCTCAAAAAATATATATTCCAGTGATAAAATCTTCTGTAAAACCACACCAAACAGTTACTTTTTGAGAACAGAATGGGATTTCTTGAAATGCATGGGGTTGTTCAGATGTCCAAATTCTAGAATTCTGAGTGTTAACAATCCCATTCAAATAAAAATGGGCCTCATCACTCCAGAGATTTGTCCAAGGCTAAGCCTCGTCGACCTCCATCCTGGCAAGAAATGTCAAAGCAAAGGTTAATCGAAGATCATAATCTGTAGGTTTTACAAAGGCTAATGGCATTCATGCAAAATTCTAATTTTATATGGATAAAATTGAAGAATTTTTCTTAAAACTATTCATATTGTTGAAACTCTTAACATCCAGTTACTGGGTAACTCCACGTGTGCTGCTATTACCAGCAATGCTAATCTGATTTCTTTCAACGACTGCAGTCGCAACATCTGTGATCGTATCCTCCGATACCGGCTTCCGTCTTCTACCAGGATGAGCTACGAGAGAAACAGTATTTTTCAAATTTTTTAATCATTGCTTTCAGTGCATTAATTGATAGAGGTCCTTTACGTAAATTGTTTCGACTTCTAAATTCGTGAAGAGCGGCTTCTGCATTGGATTGATTAAGATAAAAGAGCTTCACAAGTAATGCACGCTGTGCTAAAGTAAGATGCATTTTACAAATCAACTGACACTTGAAATGACTTTCAATGCCCCGCTTCTTTTTTATAACTAAAAATACTGGCGCTGGTGTCGACTGCGTAATCAGGATTTTGCAATTTTTCCCCGTGTTTTATGCAAAATTTTAACTGTCTTAAAATGTAAAGCGCCACGTTTTCCCCATCGGTAACTTTTGGATTTTTTTTTTTTCGCGGATTCCTTTTTCCCATGTCGTTAATAGCCCCGGACAAAATTTGGTGGCTTTGCGGCTGATAGTTCGAGCTACAGAGGTCTCTGAGTACCATCAGTCCAAAAAAAAACAAAAAAAAAAAAAAAAAACACCCTGTGCATAACGGCGAATAATTTTAATGCGTATACTAATTTTTAAAAAATATTCTAATCATCTGGTAAAAAAATTATTTGAGAACGAAAACATTAAAAAAAAAATGAAATAATTAATAGATAATGATTATACAAATATTAAGTGAGATACAATTTAAAAATAAATTTCTAATCATCTGGTAGAAAAATTTCCTACAGAGAAAAAAATTGCTTGAGAACGGAAACATTAAAAAAAAATGAAATAATTAATAGATAATGATTATACAAATATTAAGTGGGATACAATTAAAAAAAAATTTCTAATCATCTGGTAGAAAAATTTCCTACAGAGAAAAAAATTGCTTGAGAACGAAAACATTAAAAAAAAATGAAATAATTAATAGATAATGATTATACAAATATTAAGTGGGATACAATTAAAAAAAAATTTCTAATCATCTGGTAGAAAAATTTCCTACAGAGAAAAAAAATTGCTTGAGAACGGAAACATTAAAAAAAAAAATGAAATAATTAATAGATAATGATTATACAAATATTAAGTGGGATACAATTAAAAAAAAATTTCTAATCATCTGGTAGAAAAATTTCCTACAGAGAAAAAAATTGCTTGAGAACGAAAACATTAAAAAAAATGAAATAATTAATAGATAATGATTATACAAATATTAAGTGGGATACAATTAAAAAAAATTTCTAATCATCTGGTAGAAAAATTTCCTACAGAGAAAAAAATTGCTTGAGAACGAAAACATTAAAAAAAAATGAAATAATTAATAAATAATGATTATACAAATATTAAGTGGGATACAATTAAAAAAAATTTCTAATCATCTGGTAGAAAAATTTCCTACAGAGAAAAAAATTGCTCGAGAACGAAAACATTAAAAAAAAAATGAAATAATTAATAGATAATGATTATAAAAATATTAAGTGGGATACAGTTAAAAAAATTTTCTAATCATCTGGTAGAAAAATTTCCTACAGAGAAAAAAATTGCTTGAGAACGAAAACATTAAAAAAAAATGAAATAATTAATATTTAATGATTATACAAATTTTAAGTGGGATACAGTTCATAAAAGGAAAAATATATTTTTAGTATATACTAAAGGGCACTTTGAAAGAAAAAAATATACACTAACAAACAGAAAAAAAAACATTTCGTAAATTATCACTTAAATAAAATATGTTAAGAGCGGTATCTGATTTTAAATGCCTTTGGCGCTACGGAATGATGAAAATGAGAGCGAATTCTTCATATACAATCATAAATTATGATTTATTAATGATAAAAACAATCTACATCTACTTCAAAAAGCAAAGGTCAAATTTATGATACGAAAAAATACGCCATGGAATGGAATGCATAACCTTGATCTGCTAATATCAAAATAAAAACTCTAAATAAGAATAAAAACGATCCAATAAGATAAACATTAAATAAATAATTTAAAGCGTAGGTTTCCCGAATAGGCAATGAATTCCTTCGTTTAAGATTTATTTTTGAATTGGAATTATTTGGTTTTAATACTGTTTTAAGTATTGATTATTCTGGTTTTATAACTGTTGTATTTTTTTTTCAGAATAAATGTAAGCATTCAAAATCAGATTCAATAAACATGTTGTGCATATTACATCTGATATTGATGATTTGTACCACCCATTGCAAGTTCAAATCACAAACATATTGATGAAAGGGATCCTATTCTTTTGCATTATAAAACAAATGATAATGATTATTTCCATCAGCTTTTATTGATTCATTTCTACTAACTTTCTTCGCCAATCAGTATTTCACATCTATAAATGAAATTGTCCGAGAAACAAAAAAATAAAACTAAATATATCTCGATTCTCCATTTTAAACTAGGAAATTTGGTAGTTGCCATATTAACCTTATTATAGTGTACAATATAAAAGGTTTAATTCAATGATAATAAAAGCGCATGATTATGAATTTTACAATCTATCTGAAATTTTTACTTTTTTAAATGGCAGATTTCAAATACTGGAAAAAGTAATTAGAGAAGAAATGAAAATTCATGGTTCATTTTCGCACAAAATCCAGTTTTATTGCGAAGTTTTCAAAATATTTACAAATTGAACCAATTCAATACAAAAATTAATCCAGCTTTTAGGAAATTTTTTTATTAGAGATAAATCTTATGGAATTAAGAAATATTGTTCAAAAACATAATTTGAAAATAATTAACATATTTTTTTAATCAAACTATGTCAGCAGTTGATAAATTATAATTTTTGAAATGAATATTGATTCTGAATTCTTTCTATATTATAAAGAGTCAAAGATTTAATTGAGAAAATATTTATGGAGAACTTTTGCGATGTGTTGTTATAAAAAATTATATATACAAGAAATAGGATCGTTTTCTTTTCCGTAGAATATCCAAGAAAATAACTCAGCAATCGATATCACAATTACTAAAAATATTTAAAAAAATTAAGATACAATATTGATTAAAATCTTTACTTTTTATGCTGAACACAAAAGAAGCTTGATAAGTTTAAATTCATTTATTAAAATTTCAAAAATGTAACTACGATATTAAATAAAGGTTACCTTTTTTTTTAAAAAAAAAGAGTGAGATGCCAGGCCTGATCTTCAGAATATAAAAATATATCGAATATTTATGAAATATAAACAGATGCAATGCAACGAATATATGTAACTGCAAAGAAGTTGTTTAATTTAATATTATTATGAAATACTGAGTAAACTATATCCATTAAGTGGAACGTTAAATAAATTTAGTATAAGAAGTTCTCAGACAGAATCAGTTTATAAGAGAGAACAGTATTTTTAGGAAAGAATTACTGTTATTTTAATGGAAAAAGACAAACAATGCCAGGTTTCTTTCTTCATTATTCGGTGATTTGAACTTGCAAGAAAATAAATTCAATCCTATCCTAAAAAGTTATCGTAAATATTCGACTAATAATTTGCTATACTATCCATGCCATCTTTCATCACATGAAAATTTTTATTGCTTGTAATTCTACGCTTAGCTTTTTTAATTTTAACAAAATTTATTCCAGGCTTTTTTTTATTCGGCTTACTTCACAAATTTTTAATATTTTTTAGCTGGATGGTGTTCAGTGAATAAAAATATGCGGTCACTAATTTATTTATAGTAAGTTTGTTATCAGCTTGACTCCTCCCCTCTCTCATACTTTCAATAAGGAGGCTAGAATATCTAATTTTATCAAATACTACTCATATGCTTCATTTCTATTAAGGTACTATATCTGTCTTCACTTATTAATCAAATCAAAAATTTTAACTAGTTATCTCTATTTTGGAAATTTCGAGATTAAATGAATGTCGAGACTCAAATATGTAAGGGAAAAAACCTTCAGTTTCAAGAATTTAAGAATAAGTAAAAAATTGCATGATTTAGTTATTTTTTTTCATTATTTTTACGCCTTCCGATAATGACACCAAGGGCACTTGCCCTGCATGCCACACCCTACTTAGGGTACTGGAAAATTTTAAAATTCTATTACGAAAACGCTGAAATCTGAACTAAAATATACGATATTTTTTTAAGCTTTCTTGAGATTTATGTATCATGAAAAATGTAAAAACGATCGCCTTGAAAAATAACTCGTACAGAAAATTCCCCTTTGTATTTGAATATTAAATAATACAAAATCCTAAGAAATACCACTTCACATTTTTTTATAAATTTGACCATAATATCACCTTTATGTAAATTTCCATCAGAAATAATTTATTGTGCAACTGGTGATACAATTATCATAAGTATAGAACTTTTGATTTAAAGTATCTCAATTATAGGCTTATTTTTATTTTCGTGTTATGTATCATAATTTCGAAATCGCGGAACTTGGTGCATTGGAATTTAAAGAAGATTTTATTTATCACATGCAATTTACTTTTAAAGTTTTTATTCATTTTCATAATTTTAATATTCTTTTTAATGATTAACATAGGTGTGTCATAAACCCTTTTACATCATATTTTTCAACGGAATAGTATTAAAAAACTTTCACTGTCTTAATTTGTCGGCAATTTCCACTTAAGTTCCTCGATACTCTCAAAAATGCTGTGTCATACATTTGCTACAGCATTTCAAATAAAGGAACCTACGTTTCAAAATTATTTGAAGACCAGGTGCTAAACAGACATGTACTTTCCACGATTTGATGTTCAAACCTAACACTTTTCAAAATGTATTAGGATTAAAAACAACTTGATTTAAAATTATTATTGTGAAGATTATAAATTATTATATGGCAACAGTTAACTTGAGTTTGTAGTTTATATGAAGTATCTTCATGTTTGTTACTTATGGCTCTAAGAAAGCAATTATTTTTATGTACCTAATATTCCATTAAATATTATTTGTCTCTAATAAACTGATCATAAGTTTAAAAATTATCTCTAAATATAATTTTAAAAAATTATGTAAAAATTCTATCGAAAAGCTTCCATTATTTTTCAAAACACCTACAATTTATCTTTAAGAAATAATATCTAATATACTATTCTTCCCTTAATTTTAATCCTTCAATATACACTTTTTTCATTATACAGCTGCAAACATTATAAAGTCCGAATTGAAACTTTCTAGCTCACGATGGGATGTAAAGTAAAAATTCAATAAAAAAAAAATCAACGCCGCAAAATGGATTTTTCATGAAAGGATATGGTATAAATGATTATATTGAAATAAAAAATTATATATATTACTTATTTTAACAATAAAAATTAATTTTTAACATACAAGAAACTCATTTCATCTAGTATTTTATTATCAATCAAAATGCAATACATAAAAAATTTTCACTTGTTTTCAGTACTATACAAAATTTAAGTATTACTCGCAACAACACGAAATAAACTAGAAAATAAAACAACTTGTTAGCAAGCTATTAAATTTATTCCTCTTTGTTTGCTGATGCAAATAACATACAATAAAATCAATTACCATCTATTTAAAATTAAGCAGAAATATTTCGAATACACTTGAAACTTTGCAATATACTTACAACAGATTAAAATGTATAAATTACTCTCATAATATGCTTAAAGAAATACAAAAATTAAATGAATACAACATGACAATGATAGCAAAAAATCAAGATTAAAGTTGAATACTCAGAATACTAAACACTTAAAAATTATATATTGAATATCATTTCCAAAAATAAACGAGAAATAAAATCATATGCTTAAAATTAATATTAAAAATACTGAACTCATGACACACAATTCAAAAACATTCAATATAAAACATCCTTAACTTTACGAAATGTTGCACTATGATTTTCAATATATTTAAAACAACACAATAGTTCAAAAGTGCTTAAAAATCTAACCATAAAAGTGGATGAATTTAATTCTCACAAATATTATAGTATAAACTGATATAACTTTTGAACATGCTCAACATGTAGGATACACATAATTATGTAATTAATAATCATTTTCTTACGAAAATTACAATAGAAAAGAGTATTAATTACCTCGGAACAAATCTAAATTCTTAAAAAGTGTAAAGAGACACAGAAAAATTCTTCACTGGAGAGAATTCTATTGGTACAGTTCTAGAGACGGGTACCATTTCTATTAACAAAATAAACTGCGACATTTCAAAATATTTTGCGATTTCTGAAGTTTTTTGAAACTTTTCTTCAGACGTCACAATATAAAAATTTTAAAAATCAAAAAAATTTAATACTTCGGATGCAATCTGTGGTTCTTCATTTATCAAATTCTTCCAATCATCCGTTGAAATCAACGCATCGATATTTGTTGCAATCAAAGCTACAACAGACGATTTCAGCAGTGCATCATTGTGAGAAAAGGCCAATTTCCGAATTCGAAATATATTTTCCATCGAGATGTGAGGTAATATTAAGTCCACACAGAGATGACGGAGTTCAGTAATGTCATATTTATCAGCAGCGTAGTAAAGGTCAAGTATGAAATCCAAGTTAAAATTTGATGCCGTATACGAATCACGATCCAATAACTTGCCAGAGTACAAAAAAGAAACGAGAACTCTAAGCACAGGCATTTTGATATCTGTTATGGTAACAGTATTGTTTTTCGATTCTTCCACATCATTTTGAAACATCTTGTCAAAAACTGCAGATCGAGCACACAAGATAGCTTTATTTACAGTCTCAGTTTCTTCACCAACTCGTAGTACCACTTTCTCCTTAGACAATGGCTCTGAAGAACTTTTCAAGGCAGCTGCTAATGTTTTAAGATTGTATAAAATATCCGTTGAACCAGAGCTTTGAACTGAACTAGTCTGAAACGTATTTGAAAATTTTATTATTCGACAGATAAAAATTAAAGCATCATTCGGATGTTTTTTCAATGTTAGGAAACTTTCCTCCGCAGAAGATAATTTTATCAAATCATAGCAAATGCACCAACTCGATAGCCCACCATTAAAACTACGTGTTGGCTTGCCTAAACTATTTGAAAACAGTAATGTTTCAGAGCCAATGAACATAGATACGGAACACTTCAAATTTCCAGAACTAGATACAATACTAAATTTAATTTCGTCTTTGGAACCGAATAACGCAGCATAATATGTAGACCCATTCTGCATATTAAATAACTTTGTACTAACATTCAAATTATCGAGAAAAGAAGCCTTAGGTAGGGACCACGTAAAAAAATAACATTCGTTCTTGCCACCGAAGAAAGTTTTTTGATGCACACAATATTTAGCCATGTTGAATCAGATAAAATTTGGAAATCCAGCGCAAAAAAAGTCAGGTTTTTCTAGTGTTAACCGCACATATTTTAGCAGCTCCAAACAGCAAATGACGTTATAGCTAACTGATCAATTAGAAGCGGAAAGCGAATAAACGTACATGCTAAATCAGCATTCTTCATTCCAAAGTTTCCTTTTACAGACGCTCATTAAAAGATAGACATAACAAAATTTAGCTGCTGCAGCAATCACAGAAAAACAGAACATAATTCAGTGTTTCCGACTGCTCTGCGATATTAAGTAAAAGATATAGCTCAAAATCAAGGTTATTTGAGAATAGATTAAAATGATGAATACCAAGCAGACCGTTGATGGAAAAAAGTAATGATTTATTTACTTTACTTCTGGTTATTTGAGTGTTACGAAAAAAATACTTGATTTACGTATTCATTCATAAATATGAAAAGAATATAGTTAATAACTTTAAGAAGAGTAAATCATTTTGATTGCGGAAAGGAGATGAGTAATATCAAACTTTTGAGTGTATGATCAGGATAAAAATTAATTTATTTTGGATAAAGAAAAGAAATATTCAATTATAGCTAAATTTGAAATTCGTTCCTTACTATCAATTCAAAATATTCTTCTTATAAATAGACAAAAAAATTTAACTCTATGATTAATTTTGCAAAAAAACATTTTTTAAAGTAATAATTTGGGTAAGATTGCGCAACGACTTTTTGGCATTTTTGGAAATTTTTCAATATATTATCTTTAATTTTATTACGGAAATAAATCAGATTGACTCGAATAATTCTGCATCTGTAATAACATCTAATAAGGCTTCACTTTTAAACAATAACGACAGATTCAAGGGAAACTTTTCTAGGAAGCATTCAAAAAATTGAATTTTAACTATTAAAATTAGTTATAGAAATCAACTGTGTATTAGAATTTCTGTTCACAATTACAAACTATAAAAATTTATTTAAGTATCGGAAATTAACGTATTTTTGATAAGTCTAGTGATTAGATGCTCTTATTAGCTGAAATATTTCAGAATTATAACTATTTTATCCCGGATTTGAAAATAATAATTTGTATTCAAAAAAAATTTAACTTTATAAGAATACTCTTATGGAGAATATTTTTAAACAAATGCAGTATAGTATAATATGGCTTTTTTCTTTCCCTTCCTTTTCCTTAAATGGAACATTTACTAATTTTTAGATAATATTAAGAATATTTAAGAAAACACATTTCTTCATAGTTTAATTTTGCTAGTGAAAAGAACGGGAATGCACGCATGAAATGTATTTTTCTAAAAAGACAGATATGCTTAAACCATAAAAACGCAAGTTCCCTAGCCTTATTCGAAGACGAGCATCGGGCTTTGCAGACCTGGAGTGTTTTACAAAAAAATGCAAAGAAAATTGCATTTATGCTCTATCAAATGCTAGCTGCATAAAAGCACAATGAATAAAATACAAAATAATGTTTTCAAATAAATACTACTTTAAAAATTCAACATTGAAACATGTTTTAAGTTCGACGTGTTCAAAACATATTTAAGAATTAAGCTTTAAAAACTAAAAAAAGAGGAAGACTTATGTTGAAATTATTATTTATTGATAACCAAATAAAATATATCTCTATATTCAAAATAATAAAGAAAGTCAAAGAACCAGTCGCCCAGTCTCAACCATCTGTCTAATTTAGTTTGAAATTGAAGCTCATGACCACTATATACGTCATCTAGAATTGACTGCCTTCAACCAGTCCATTTTTAAGGGAAAACAAACAAAAATACTTTGATAATACATTCTCTACGAGGAATCCTTGTGACAGAGTTCGCCAGCCAAAACCATTGAACCGATTTTTATAATTTTGATTTCATTTGAAAGATCATGACCACTATATATGTCATCAAGGGTTCTAGATATGTCATAATCATTTCTGCCCCCACCCTCCTCATTTCTTTACGGAGAATACTTGCAACAAAATTCACCACTACAATCACTGTATCGATCTAGAAAAATTTCATTTACATAAAAGCTCATGACCTCTAGATGTGACATCAAAGGTCGTTAATCTTCCACCATCTTCTAATATCGGGAGAAATAAAATTTAAAAAAACAACACTCTACATTCTCTATGGAAAAATTTTGCTACAGAGTTCGCCAACTCCAATTTCTAAACCTATTTCAAAAACTTTTACTTTTTGTGAAAACACAAAGCTTCTAAATATATCATCATTTAGACTGCACAAGCACTTTATAACTATGTGGGGAGAATTAGTTTTATCAGTTATTTGATTGTTTTTGTTCGTTGATCACACTGTCAAAAATTGAAATTGAAAGATTAAGTTAAATTTTAATGTAAACTAAATCTAGGAAAGTGCAATGTTCAGCAGGGTTTGTATGAAATAGAATAAATATAAAGTGTGATGCTTTCTTTAAAAGAGAGAGAGACGAGAAAAAGTTTTATGTGACGATTTAAAATATCTATATTATTATTTCAGTTTTATTTAAGATGACATAGTTTAATACATACAGGATATTCACTCTAATCAGGGCCCAATAGTTAATTTCTATCATTAATTGGATACATATCTAATAAATAAAATGGTCTAAATGAAACACAAAATTATATCTTATGTAGTTTGAATCAATAAATGTTCTGCTGAATTACGAATTTTAATTTTTTATACAGATTTTAGCGGTAAGCGATGCTCGAGGATAGAACCTGGGACCTGGTGGTTAGCAGTCCAGTAACTAACCGATTATACCAAAACTATCGCTCGGGTAGAAGAGTTGTTAACTGGCTTATATGCTATTCACCACAAGATCCTCTGTTTCGTGATTTAATAAAATATTCTTAAAACATTAATATTTTAAAAAGTTAAAAAAATTAAAATTCGCTACGAGGTGCACATTTCTACCAACAAAGTATGTATGTACCAAATTTCATATCTCTAGGCCAGACGGTCTGATCTGTAGAAAGCCAACAAATACATACTCAAACCCATACACACATCTTTATTGTTAGTAAAGACAAGCCGCTTTTGACAACGTCTGGTTCGTCGGAGATATCGGTTATATTTGATTTCAGTTAAATCATTTTGATAAAATTTTAAAACTTCCTTAAATTAACTTAATCGTTTTGATAACTATTTTTACAGTCTTACACTTGTTCTGTTCATTTTACATATGAATATTTCTATTGGAGACCAGTTCCATGACATCATAGCGTTATTATGTCCATTCATCTCAAAATTTATTTTACAGTTCGCTTTTTTTATTCGCCCTGTAAACTACGCAGATATTAGAGGTCCTACTTTAGTTTTTAATAATGAAAGATGAAATATTTGATTAAACAATAAAAATGATTTCAGTTTCATTCACAGCAATGAAAATATTGCTGTGAAATAAATGTACATAGAAATATGTTAATACTTAGAAATATTTTAATACTTAGAAATATGTTAGAATAAAAGTTAATTAAATCTAGATTAAAGAATATTGCAGCAACTATACTGGTATCATTGTAAACAGTTTTTTTTTTAATCCAACTCATTTTTTTTTTTGCTGTAGTTATTGTGTTTGGACTAACAGATTTCCTGTAAGAGAATATCTTTAAATTTTGATAAAATTCTATTAATTTGGTCCAAATTCCATTTATCAAATTTCATCTGTCGAACTCAAAGCATTTTTAAATTATCGCATTCACAGACAGTTGTAAATCCAACCTTTCTTTTTCGGATGTAGAGAGGTTTAAATCATGGAATTTTGGGGACAAAAAAAAAGAGTTTGGCAATCGCAATATTTCTACTAAAAATATTTTTACTTTCGCTTATACGCAATACTATGTATAAATTAAGTTACATTAGTATTATTAACTTTCCGTTTTAAAGCAACACTAGGACTATTTTGGGACGGACCTCGTAATTTTGAACCTGGAACCTTCCGGGTCTGAAGATGAGACCTACCACCACCATGAAACCATTTCTCACTCTATAAGAGAAACCAAAAAATTGCTTATATTGTAAAGTCAAAATATTCGATACATTCACTCAGCTACTATTAATATTATATTTAACTTTGAAATGAATTGAGATCAGTGGTTTCTCGTTCTTCATGGCTACAGAACCCTCTAAAATTATTTTTTTAAATTTGCAATTAAATTCCATTTTTTTAAATGTAATTTATTTACTTTTTCTCCCTGATAGTTCAAATTTTTTTTCACTCCAAAAATCCAATTAATAAAAGTAGGAAAATTAAAAACGTACCGTTCATTCTCGGATTCTATAACCTTATACGTTTTTGCGCATGCGTAAGGAGGTGTTTATTCTCGTGCTAGTCTCATGATCTTGAGAGGAACAGGGCATACAAGATAAACGTCTAACTGCCCATGAAAGCCCACTGCGTACAAGCCGATTGTTTGATATTGAAATTGAAAGCAATCCTTTCAGTCTTTGCATTTAGAAATGACAGAACTGCAATTCGATCAGACCTTGCTGAAAACGCGGGCAACATATCCCCCCCCCCTTCCCAATCAAAGTTCGCCTCAGTCCTTTCAGTGTTTTTCTTTCTGTTTTCTCACAATGGCTTCAGTATGAATTACGATCTCGCTTCTTGTTGCTTCGACAGAAACATGTTTGATTTATTGAGTATTCGTTTTCTTTTATTGGAGATTGCTCTTCGAGAAAAAAGATGCACAGATAACATTCCTTATAAAGAAGGATCAAATATTAATAACTCTCTGATGATCACTAGGTTCGCTGGATGTATCAGTTATATTTGATTTCAGTTAAATCATTTCGATGTAACTTCGCACCCATGATTCACTGAGATTGTCAGATACTAAAGCGTGCACGGATCTTTCCAATGGAGACCAATCCCATCACAATCATACACTATTAAAAACGCAAATGCTCGGTTCATCTAACTTCCATGGTATTGTAATTTCATTTTTTATTTATCTTAAAAACTATCGGCTAATTCGCCGAGAGTATTGGTTATGTTTGATTTCAGACAAATCGTTTAGATATAAATTCATGTCCAAGATTCTGCCTAATTATCTGACTTTAAAGCGGTATTATTTTAATTATTTAAATTCTGTTTATTGTTTTATATATTGTTTATTAAGTTATTCTGTTAAGTTCTGTTCTTTCTAAAGGAGACAGTCCCATAATATCATAGCGGTTTTAAAAACGTAGATTTTTAGTTCGTCGATCTTTTAAACTTCGCGATATTTAACCTTATTTTTTATAACAATCTTGTAAACAACGCCGATATTAAAAAGAATCTTTCTTCTTCAGCTGTCGAGAATGGAAAAAAATCACAAAATTAAATATTTGACGAAACATTAAAAATGATTTGAACTTCAAGACAACAATAGAATCGATTTTTGGAAGTCAGGCAAAAATATATTTAAAAAAATTGCCAAAAATTCCGAAAAATTGCGCGCGCCTATAAAATTACTATTAAAAGACAAGATGTTTTTTTTAAAAAAAGAGGCATAAAATTCTTTTTTCGCGCTGGTACGAAGTTATCATAAGTTTAAGTTGGTTCATTTCACTTCTTTAATAAGTGGACCGTAATCTTATTTAAAATCAAACGATAATTCGAAATCCAACTTCTTATTTGATCGAGGTTCAACCGACCTCGCAACGATTCAATACAAAACTTTTTTTTTTCCCCCCTTCTTTCAATAGCTGATCACATGTTAGCAGGGTTTCAATAAATTTAATCGCTGAAGCCTAGTCAGTGCATGGTTGCAATAATCGAGAAGGAAATTAGCAATTCATATGCTCTTGTGAAATTATTTTGTCAGTGCACTCGCTTAGATTTAATTTTCTAATTTGAAAAAAAAAAAAAAAAAAAAAAAAAAAATGTTTTAAAATTATATGTTGCTCATTGATGTCGCTGAAATGCAAAAAGAATTCTTATAATGAGTTTTGGAATTTTTATTTCCCTAAAAGTAGCAACCATTTTTAATTTCTCGTTACAAGAGATGCAATCATGAAAAAATTCGACATCAAGATTATTTAAAATTTTTGTTTGACTTTCTGAAAAAATATTTGTGAATATGATAAATCAGGAACGCCACAAGGCAAATTGTGACCGAATTTTTTGGAAATGAAAGTTATCTATATGCCCTTGAGATATTAACACATTAACTTAAAAATACATAGATAAAATCCTGCTTGTGGTTTTATTATTATCAGGGGTGTTTGTGGGACCCCAAAAAATCCCCTGAAACTTTTACGGACTTACTACCGACATTTTGGAGTTTCGAGAAGGGGGGGGGGAGAAATGAAAAATTACGATTATGAAGTATTGAATGACCTAATTATAAAAGTTCAATGAATTACTTTTTTTGAAAAATTAATAACCATTAATTTTGCAAAATTAAGACCTTTGAACCCAGGTCACGTGATCGCACATCTGGTCGAACGAAGTCTCTCCCTTTTTTTTCTACCGCGCCTACTTGCCGAAAAGAATCCAGAAGAGAATGTCCGAGAACCGGGGGAATGAGTCATAACTCGCAATAAGGAAAGAACAAAAAAGAAGTTTTTTCCGCCTTTTCACGCATTACCACTGCCTTTGGAGAAAGAAAGGAAAAGTTTTCACCACACACACTGACCTTGCGTTTTCTGCTTTCAAAGCAAACAAAATTACCCAGATCAAAATAAATAATTCATTATTATTCCTACTTCCTTTTGAACGAATCCCCGGAATTTCCGGGTATCGAAGTTCAAAATCCCCGGAATTCCGGGGTTTCCCCGGAGCACAAACACCCCTGATTATTATAATTCTTGATCTATATTAAATTTGTGATCAATCTGTAGAAAAATTTATTGTTTATCAATCTAACTATTCGTTCAAAAAAGCATATGATAGTTCATAATCGCCACAAGCTCTAAGTCGGAATTTTAGTATATGACATTTATTCTACAATTATACAAAAAAATTCCAATTTCTTACTATATTCATCAAATAGAGAGACTGTCCGTGTATATTAGAATACATTAACCCTGAAACATAATAAATTTGATAAATGAATTTTAATGTATAATTTTGACATGAAAATCAATTTTAAATCCAAAAATAGAAAGACCAGAAGAGCTTCAAAATGCATATTTGATTATCTTTGCTATGTTGTTTAGTTATATTAACGTTCCAGTTTAAAGCAATTCTAGGGCTATTTTGGGATGAACCTCGTAATTTTGAACCGCGGTCAGATGAAAAACGACACCTCCGTTGGCACCCCACCCCTCTCCAAACTTCCACACCACACCTTGGGATCAGATTTGGTCCCAATTGATTTAACCGTTCACCCGCTTACACGACGGTTCTTCGGTGGAATCGGGGCTTGAACCTGAAACCCTCGGTTCCGAAGCCAAGACCTTACCACCAGGCCACCACGGCCCATCTTCGCTATATAAGGTTAAACACTAAACGTTTCTGATTGTGCAAGCACTGGAACGAGCCAAAATGGGGTAAAAAAAAGTCCTTGGTTTGGATAGAAAGTGCAGATAACGAAGGGATTATTGATGGCATGAATGATTTATGTCATGCTAAAAAAATGTACCAAAATTTTAAAAACATTTAAGAAATGCAATAAATATAATGATGCTTGGTAAAAATACATTTTAAATCTTTGAAAATTTGGACTATTTAGGAATAAGTATATTTTTTTAATAATACCATTTTTTAAATGTTTTTTTGCTGCACTTATTTCTGAGATGACTGACTAGTGCCAAGGCAAACCGAGGTTCTGGAAAGGTTTTTTTTTAATAATGTGTGATAAGGCTGATATTTGGATTGTAAAATGTAATGTAAAAAATCGTTAAGTACAAAATGCAATGCTGCCAATATCCAAAAAGCTGAATTAATAAACACGTACCATTTAGATCACGACGACCTTAATTTTTATTCGTTCATGCCAAATAATTCTGCGTTATTAATTTCCAGAAAATCTCATTTTTATGCTTATTTATATATTTGGATATTTTCAAAAACTTTTTGGAATTTATTTAAATGGCTACCAGATAATCGAGAATACAAATTGCATAATTGGTGTATTTACATATAAAACCAAGTGTTTGTGACTTTATTCTTTGTAATTTATGCTTTCATTTAATTATTTTATTTTATTTGAATTTTTTATTCTTTGTATAGTTATTCATATAATAAATATTAATACTGAACATAGATGGCGCAGTATGCTCTTAACCATATGATATTTGGAATGCGAGTGAAGAGCTCTTGAGCGTTTCTGCTCTTATTGTAAACACTTCAACTTGAGGGTTGGTGTGAAACTGGTGTAATGAGGCAACGCTCGCTATTTGTTCGCTCTTTGTTAGCGGCAAATTCTTCACTGAAATATATATATATATTATCTGTTCTCCTTATATAAGTGGGATCATCGTCCGTGTGTGTGCGAACATAAATAAGAAAAAGATAAGAAAGCATCTTTCCTCGGATTAAACACACACCCCAGCTACACCAAGTCTAAAATCGGGCATTCACGATCACTTTATGTCACACACATCAAAGGAATCAAACTTCAAAATTGTTCGTCAATGCGAAAAAAACCCGCCCGAATTGGCACGGGCTACTTACTGTCTTTGGTATTTAGGTATAAATATTCTGATTATGTATGTGTAAAAAAAAAGGTTTGGAGGAAAGGGGCCATGTTGTAATATGTCAAGGCATTCTCTAAAGAGAATTTCCAACTAAGCAGCTGCCTAAGACTACTATGCTAAAAGGAGTCCGTAAGTAGGTCAATTAAAAATTATATTCTTTCCTAGTTGACAAATAAAGTTTTTTAAAAATACAGATTCTAATGATAAAATATTAAAATAATATTACAATCAAATACAATTGGTCAGGTTCCTATATGTTTCATAACATTCACTTAGTTATTAGAATGTTAAAATCGAAAATCTACCTCCATACTATATACAAATATGGATGCCAGTCAATCTAGAGTCATGACAGATAAATAAAAACAAATATGTATTCAAGTGGTTCATATAATAAGAAAATATTAACCTGTAACAAAGTATTAACAAGTTAAAAATATGAAATTAAGTCGATCGTCATTAAAAAAGAGGCCTCATAATGTACACTGCCTACGTCTGCAAAGTACCAAAGTCACGCCACAGGGAGTTGGCATGAATGATAGGTCTAGAGACGGTTGTTCATGATTGCAGGGTACCATTTGAATTTTTAACTCATTAAGTATTATGTAAGAAAGCACAATTGAAATAATTCAACTGCAGATTAAACAACATCAACAAAAATTTATTTTTATAGTAATAAATATTTTTTTTATACATTGTTGCATTTCTGATAGTTACATTGTGAACTTGATTATCAGTAAAAAGTCCAGACTCACTCTCTAAATCTCACTCAAAATCATCAACAAACACATAAAAATATTCCCCACTATCCTCATCACTCCAATCGTCGTCATCTAAGAAAAGAGATAAATATAAGTGGAGCAAACTACCTCCATCACATGACAGGTGCTCACCAGCAAACAGGAGTGGCTACATATTGCAGACAGATTCACAATTATGAGAAAAACTGTGAAATCGTCAAGATCGTTTTTTCCTTCTTTTACTTTTCTATCACAGATTCAAAATAATGTATATTTTATATACTTGACAAATAGTAAAAACTGAATATTCTAACATTTTGTCAATTTTTGCAAAGAATATACTTTAATTCTGAATAAGATGCACCATAATGCAGCTTCTATGTACACAATAGTTTTGCCAGTATTAATAACTGTAAAATTACTCCAAAATAGAAATAATGAATAAATTTACATAATATAACCAATAAGCAGAAAGCATTATTTCTATATCATCAAAATGTTCAACTTTAAATTTCTTATCTTTTGAAAGGATATTTTTCACCTATAGTTGAACAATGTATATAAATAAAATCAATTTTCTAAAAAAGTATTACAAATTAAAGTGCAATGATTATTTATATCAACAATCTTGTCATGTGAAAGTTACCAAAATTCAACAAATAAATTTTTGTCATTAAATAGCACTGAAAATCATATAATTTGGAGTATTTGAACTGTTTGTCCCCCTACAAGTATCTATTAATAATTTAACAAAAAAGATGTATTTCCTATTCAGGAATGATAGTCTAAACATCTAACTTGCATTTTAGATTCAAAATTTACAAAAAATCATTTAATGGTAAACGCAGAAAAAAAAAGGGGGGGGAATTGAATAAAGTATGTCAAATTAGGGATAAAAAAAGACTTATATGTAAATATTTTTTAGAAAGATACAAATTCAATAATTTTTAAACTAAAATATTAACTTAGTTTACAGACTGTATTCACAGTATAAAATCTAAATTCTGGAATGGTTCTTCAAATCAGGAAAACAGATTTTTTTTTTCTTTTATATCTATTAAAAGATTTAACACAGTTTGAGGAACTGATAACATAATTTTAAAAAGAGGGAAAGATAACCTATAAAAAGAAAGTAACTTTTCCATGCATGTGTAAAAAAAAAAAAAAAAAAAAAAAACCCTAAATAATTGAAAATATTTTGAAAGTCTAAATTTCAAAAGTATTGAAAATCTGATGTTCATTATCCTTCACTTTTTATTCAGTCAACAAAATATCAAATATATATTTAAAACAAATCTGAAAAGACAGAAAATTTTTCACAGCTTAACAATAATTGGGCTCTTTAAACCTTTTAATCATGAAACAAAACAATTTAAGAGTAAAAAGTATGAATTTCAATAAAATGGTTCAAATTTCTCTTTGATTTCTTGCTAATTATGAAATACTAATTGGATAACTTAAAATAATGAGAATTCAAGAACTTAGAATATCATAATATGAATAGTGCTCGGAATAATAGCTTAAATCTTTTCAAGGACTTTCCAGGTCCTGAACAAATTAATGACATCTTTTATAATTCTCAAAGAAATTAAATAGGCTCTCCTTATGAGCATTTCCAAAAACATTAGTAATAATTATAAAAAAAAATCCCAGAGCAAAAAATAAACATGCAATCGAATTAACTTATCCTACTTTAAAAAAGGTCATTAAATACAACAAAATAATACTATTAAATAATAAAAAATTCTTGGAAATTAAGAAAAAAAATTATATCAGATTTTAAATACAAGGTTAAGTTAAGGTTAAAGGTTAGATGCAATAAAAAATTTTTAATGTTTATTGAATAATATTTTTAAAACAGGAAATTAGATTTGAAAAAAAATTTCACACCATTACACCATGATGTTAAAGAAAGGATAGTTTGAGACATTTTAAACATTAGTTTTAAGTCATCATGCATTATTTAGCCACTCCTATTTTAACAAAGCATTAAATATTTTCAAATGAAAATAGGAAAGTTAATCTCATACTAAATTTTATGTGAATGTAGAGAAGTCGAAAAAAATGCAACAATATTTTTCATTACTAACAGAAAAAATAAATATGCCTATTAGCTATTAAATTGCATCAATATTTTACTTTACAAAGAAATTTTTAAAAAAATGTTCTATAATTCAAAACCATACAATAAACAAGATAAAATTTACAAAATAAACGATGTCTTTTTTTTTTTAATAAACTACTGTTAATAAATTTAGCCAATACAGTTTCTGATATCAAGTACAATTTTAACACAAAGTACTTTTAAACAGAGGGAGAAAACATTGAGAATAAATAACATCACAATAAGTAGAAAAGAACAATTTCTAAGAAAATTGAGCATCAACTATGTCTTGCATATTCTTATCTAGAAATCATAAAGGTGTGCCTTATATTTGATCATTTGCATAGATACAGGTTTTCTATTTTATGTTAATAAAAAAATACTGCAAATCCATTAAATTGTATTCATTATTATCATGACCACGACTAAAAATTAGTTCAGCAACTCTATTCTGTACCAAAATATATAATTAAAACAGATTTACTATTTACAAAAAAAATCATAAAAAAAAGTAAAATGAACTAAATGATCATTAGATGTTAACATAAATATTTCCTTAAGATGGTTATAAATTATGCAAATGGTAGTTTTTGAATAAGATTATTCCAAAATGAAAAAACAATGATGCAATACTCACATTTAATTCTAAAATAAAACTTTAAAAGTTTTTTAAGCACAGCAAACAAATTTATATGACACAGACAAAAAGTCAAATTCATGACTAGATTCAATAAGTTATAATTATAATAAAAAAGTAAGGGGAAAATTTGACACCACACACATATATCTGTTTTGAAATGCTTGGGAAAGATCTGAATTTATAAAAAATATATAATGTGGCCATTTGTTACTACCTGCCAGACTGAAGCATCATACAAATTTATTAGAGCACACTCTTTATTTTACATCCTATCTTTATCTCTCCTCTGCTTCTAGAGGCACTTTTACAAAGTCCTTTAATAATTAATACTAAATAAATTAATCAACTAAAATGAAACTTGAATGTGAACGGACCACCCCTATCAAAGTGTTGGAATCCAGCAAAAGGATTGAATCCCTGTTGCTGGCTTTCAGGGTCTAAAGGATCTTCTCCATTGTCAAACTTCTGTCGTTTTTCTGCAAAAATAAGAGAAATAGAATTGAACAGGATAATTATATGATAATTATTTTCTTGATTCTGAAAGATCCAATATATTATATAATCATTAAAAAAAATGAAAAACTTGCAGTGAAAGATGAAATTTAAATTAATGATTATGGCAAAAACATTAATATAATTTTTTAAAGATTCAGTTTTAGCAACAATGAATAGCAAAATTCACCTTAAAGTTTTATACAACAAGGTTCATTTTATGCAAAATCAATATTTATGTTTGGAATACAAAAGCAGTTATCCTTCATTGGGAGGGGGGAGATAAAATGAATTTATTAACACTCAAAAGAATCAGCAATGCTTTCGATAAAAGTTATATCATCGAGGTGTCCAACAGCATTATGGACACCTTGATAACATAAATTCATAATGGAAGAAGGATTGCATTCTGTTTTATATTTTTAGCAGCTTCTAACAATTATCTTTACCAAAAGTAAGTACAATTCCCAAGTTAATTTGTAATAATATTCTCTAAGTTCCATCATTAATAAGGCTGAGAATCTTCAAATGAATTATCATAAGAATACATTTAAAAAAATTGATTTAAATATCAAAGGCAATGTTAATTCAATCATGACTAAAACAATCTGTTTTTTTTTTTTTTTTTTTTTTTTTTTTTAAAATCAGCTATTGATCACAAAAATTTTTTTCTTCCTGTAAGATTTTCAGTTAACAAATTAAATGCATTATGTTAGCACTGTAAAATAAGTTAACAGAAAAGAATATTAAAAATAAAATTATTTGAGACACTAGTTACAAGAAATAACAACTGATGGAAAATATCCATATTTCAAGAACATTCAGGTGACTCAGGCTAATTCTAGATTTTATTTACCTTCAAATCTTTTGATCATTTTTTAATAAAACATACAGAAAAAATTCATATTTTGAGCAGAATTCTGTAATATGTTAAAAAAAAAAAGTAGTGCAAAAGGTGATATATATGACTTATCAACAACAAACCACTATTGTTAATAAATGAGTTGAAAATGTTTTCATTTTAAGATAACTGGATAAAACAAATTCAATTGACAAAATTACAGTAATTAAAATAAAATTCTCAAACAGAAAAAAAAAATCACTGAACAAAAGATTCTACAATTTAAAAAATTGATTGCAACATTTTAATAATTATTAAGGCACAAGTAAACTTACAAATTTAAAATTTGAATATGAAATTTCATAGCATTAATTTAGTTTCAAACAGTATGTTTGAAATAAAATTTTATCCGAAATAATACTGAAAAGTGCAATTACCAGGATCTGTTAATACTTCTTTAGCTGCAGCAATATCGATGAATTTCTTTTCAGCGGAAGCCTTTTCATCACCATGATAGTTATCTGGATGCCACTTTTGAGCCATTTTTCGATAAGCTTTCAGAATTTCACGTTTACTTGCAGTCCTGCAAAATATACAATTACATACTTTAAATTCTACTAAAGTTTTAAATAAAAATACTCATATTTTAAATTATTTCATAATTAACTAAGAATCAGCAAATGATTTTTTATGACAAATTTAATATTTATATATCTATTTTTATAAATATTCTATTACTTTTATTAAAATAACAATTAATATAGTTCATCTGTATTATGGCATCCACCTATGTTGTAACTCCATTCTTGGTGAAAAACGCATTATCTTTTTATAAATTTGTCTGATAGCCTATACTTTTAAGTTTCCAAAACAGTTTTTGTTTTGTTTCTGCGACACTTGGGAAAGAAATTAAAACTATTTAAGCAAAACTTGAGAGCTAAAATCAAAACCAGAAGTCTCTTTAAATTAAGCGGAGGTGGAAAGACTGAGAATAATTTTTCAGCAATTATAACTATATTAACTAATATCTACCACAATATTTTTGTTTATTATTATTATTATTATTTGCAGCTTATTAATTATTATTATTAGTGTGTCTGTTGATGGAACATGGTAACAATAAGGATATAGTTCACTGAAATAATTGTAAGTATACTATCCATTGATACATATAAAATTCTTGATGTGAAGATCTTTTCATAGTATTGTAGATATTTCAAGATAATCTGCAACATCTTAGTTCTAAATTCAGTCATACTTATTCCAATCATCAGAGTTAAGTTTCATGAATGGAATCTGTTGGAACATGAAAGGTCACACAGCTCACACAAACTCTTGTATACTAAATTCTATATAGAGATGACGATTCAGAAGCTTGATACTGTAAATACAGTGGAATTATCAATAAATTAAAGTGCACAGAAATGCAAAAGAGACTCGGGAAATTAAAAAGTAAAATTCCATCTGTTCCAAGGCATGGGCAAGATAACTGATAATTTCATAGATAAACTGCAAAATTATGGAATTTCTATCCATGGTAATGTGGACAATTTGCTAAAAAGGCTGTCAGCTGTCTTAGCTGTTCCAGTTCTTGACATCAATGCATGAACAGTTTCCACAAGATAAAGAGAGCTTGTGCAAATACCAGAAACATCCAGTTACATCAACCAAATACATACAAAGAAAGTTCACCTGGTCTCCTTAATGATGTGATAAGTGTAAAATCAGTGTACTTTGAGCTTTGTGACTGAAACCTACTTGAAAAATGTCTTCAGGAGAAAACTCAAAATTCAAACAAGTCTTTCAATGAAAAACTTATTCAGTTGACAGAACTTAAATTGAGTCTCTATAATGCAGAGAATAAATTCGAAATGGGATTTTCGGGGTTATTACTAATATTAGATGAAATGCATATTTCACCAGGACAAGTTATTACCGAAGATGAATTTTAAATGACAGCTCTTGAATGGAAGATCATAAAAGACACTCATTAGGTCTTACTAAACAGCACAGAAAAAAATTATGAACTATCAGAAAACAAAAGTTACATTGAGTTATGCTTTTTTTTTTTCAAGCATAACTTATAGTACTGGTGAGTTATGAAGAATATGTATATTTACATTTAGGTATTTATATAAATATTATATTTTCTGAGTGTAAATAGTAATGAAATCTTTATTTCCATTTTTCTCAAAATGCGATTATTTAAAAGTGTCAATTAAAAAAAAAACTAAACTTAATAAATCTGCATCAAATTTAAAATAAATGGTTTTTTTTGTTTTTTTTTGCAATATCATTTAGATCCTACAGCAGAATATATGCAAAATTATGATCCAGGGGTAAATTATGTAGCTTTTATCTTTACTAACATGTAAAAAAATTTTTGGGGAAAAAAAAAAAAAAAAGAAACCTCAGATTTTATGTGGTAATTTATAATTTAGAAATGGCTCAAGATATTGTAAAACTTTTACTACAGGATCTACCAAATACACTTATATGTACAAAAGGTTATATCATTTTCATTGTTTGTTTTTGACAGAGGATTTTTTAAAAAAAAAAAAAAAAAAAGCCAAATTTAGTGAAAAAAATTCTATATTTTCTCGATTTAAAAAAATACTTTATGAATACTTTTTTCTATGTGAATTACCTCTAAAATTTAAAGAAATGCGATTCAAATACCATTTCTTCAACAACAATGGTATCTAAAAGTAATCAGATACCTTAAATATACAGAACAAAATGAGAGAAGAATATTCTTGCCAATTTGCTAAAAAAGTTATTCAATACTTTTTTTTTTTTTAATTCATGGTTTAATGAATTACACTTAAAGATTTGACATTCTCGGACAGAGAAATATGTTTGTTTGAATAATGGAATTTTGGTAGTAATAATTATGACTTATTAGGAAAATTATTAAAATTAAAATTTACTTTATGAAGAAATCTGGAAGAAAACCTTTATTTATTAAAAAAAATGTATATTATGAAAAAAATTGATAATTTTGCAAATTTTTTAAAAATTATTATAAACCAAATGCAGCAACTAAAAAATTATTTTTAATTGGTTGAGCAAGCACAGCATCTTAATGGCTATCTGTAAAATTTCTACATCTATTCATACAAAATTTTCAACTTCTTTTCTATAAATCATTGATATATTATATATGCTATAATTTTTTTTAAATTTACCATTTTAAATCAAAATTAAAAAATGAAAATAAGACAAATTTAATTTTAAACCTTTACTGGATGAATGATTCATATACATCAATGTTTAACATGCTTACATTTAAAATATAAATAAAATATTAAATAGAAAATCAAATTTCAAATTCTCTCTATATTTTTTTAAACTTATTACATCACTATTAATAATGCTTTAAACCAAAAAATTATTAACAATGAATGTAAAAATTACCTTTTCACACCAAGTATAGCATAGTAATTTCGTTTCTTAGCCTGCTTTTGGAGTTTTTGTGCACGTCTAAGCCCATCATGAGCTCGCTGAGAGTGATCATTTAGATTTGTAGCTTTTTGGAAGTCATGGATAGCTAGAAAAAAGTATTTACTATAAATAAACAATTATATTATAATATATACATATAAAATTCAATATACTAAAAAAGTACATATAAGTAAAAAAAGAAAAAAAAAAGCACATACCATCATCAAAATTTTCATTAGCAATATGAGCATCACCTCTCTCACATAATACATCTAAATCATCAGGATATATTTTCAGTGCTTCTGTACATGCTTTCACAGCTTCACTCGATTTTCCTGCCTAAAATAAAAATCAAGAATAATTTTTAAAAGTTGAAAAGAAAAAAGAAATTTTAAATAATTCAGCACGAGTTTTATTCATTAATTAATGTACCTTTAGTTTTAAGTAATTGACTTCAGAAAGGTTTAGTAATATTATATATCTGAAACATTAATCAACATTCAAACAGAGTAACATTTTGCTTTACTTCAATTATTTTGTGATTCCAACATTGCGATTCCAACATTGCGATTCGAACATAATACAATTTCTTTTTAAACTTATATGAAATCAATCAAAAAACTAAAAGGTCTTAAAAAATTTTCTTAGTACATGAACATGGTAGTTTATTGATATAAGAAAGATAAAAATTTTACAAAAAAGAAAATGAATGTCAAGGGGGAAAAAAGAAATGGAAAATGTTAAACATTTGTTGAAAATCATTTTACTTTATCCTTAAACATTCAATTTTAAAGGATATTAAATTGCCTAGTAGTAAGAAAAGAATAAAAATTACCTTATTAAGACATTTGCAGTGCTTAGCTCTCAACATATACATTATACGAGGTACTTTGGTTTCTAGGGGTATGGCTTTTTCTGCCCGAGCAACACATTCAGCAAAATTTCCTTCATTTATAAAATCTTGCATTGCTTTCAAATGAGCTGCTATCTTTTTTACATATTTATAATGTGTAAAACATCCCTTGTGATCAGGATCAAACCGCAAGCACTCTCGAATTGAACTGCAACATAAAAGAAATGATATTGAAAATAACAACAAAATAGAAAATTGAAATAATTTTGCACTTAAAAAGCACTTCACTTTCATATAAACAGCATGATGACCTTGAAACAAAGAATTCTCTTTATTATCTATTAATAAATACTGCAAAATAATACAATTTCAATTTAACAGTTCAAATTGCTTTCTGTTAAAAATTACTGAATATATATATATATATATATTTGTAGAACTTAAATATATAAAAAAATAATATCTTAGCTTATAAGTAAAAAAAATTTCAAATTATAGAATAAATAAAAATTTCAATTGGTTCACATACTTTAATGATTCTTCAGTATCTCCTATTTCATAATATAATTCGCTTAGTTTTAAGTATCGCAGCTGACTGTCTGTCTGTGATTTCAATATACCTCTTAAATCACTAATTGCACTCATTAAGTCTCCTAATTTTTCATAACAATGTGCTCTCATTTCTCTCAGTTTAGCATCCCAAGGCACTTCCTATAAAAAAAATTATCAAAATCAAAAACTATTTAATTAACTAGTATTAAAAGATTCAAATGCATTTTTGTAAGTATATCTTTTTACAAATTTCTTTCTTATAATTTAAACATTTCGAACATATTAAATATCAAAGAATTTTTAAATGTGGAAACTTAGTTGCAAGAAACTTTGTTGTAAGTACTGGTAATTAAATATATAAAAAAATTAAGAAATTATTAATATGTCAATTTAATATATTTTATTATTAAATATATATATTTATTTGTCATAATACTATATAAACGCAGGATTTATAAAGATAAAGGGCAAAACACTTTGATTTATGTCGAGCCATTTTCATGATAAATAAAAAATTTTAATTATTTAAAAATGATAATATTATACACCTGAAATCATTGATTAAAGTACATTATAATTTAACCTAAATAAAATCCAAAATTTTCTATATTTCATCTAATCCTTCAATAAAAATCAAGGTCAGGTAGGTCTACAAGAGGAAATCCCCTCTTCCAAAACAGCTTCCATATGCTGTATATTACTTACTATACAACATTTTGTGTTTTGTAATATAGCGAAAAATGTATATAACAGGGGTGTTTGTGGGACCCCAAAAAATCCCCTGAAACTTTTACGGACTTACTACCGGCATTTTGGAGTTTCGAGAAGGGGGGAGGGGAGAAATGAAAAATTACAATTATGAAGTATTGAATGACCTAATTATAAAAGTTCAATGAATTACTTTTTTTGCAAAATTAATAACCATAAACTTTCAAACATATAAACTACTACATTTTATGCAAATATTTTAAATTACATGAATTAATTCTTTTTAAAAAAATTATCTAATTTCTGCTGCTTTTTTTTATTTTCTGATGTTTGTGGGCTTGTCTTTCTTTTGTGGTGAACTTCATAATTGCAGGAAGGTTGACTTTTATTTTCCTCATTTACAGTTGAAGAAATTTCCTCAAGAACTGCACATGCAGAGGTAGAAGCAGTTTGCTTTTCTACTAATGTAGAAGGTTTTTCGGAGACTTTTATAGGTGACTCATCTGAAATACATGTTTTTAAGTCCTCTTGATATGTTTTCCAACTTCTGTTCATATTCAGTAAGAGATCTTTGTGAATTGGATCAGTCATTGGATTTTTTGAGCCATATTTTTCACATGAGGTTTCTTTAGAAGCCATTAAATCATATTTAATAGTCTGCACTGCATCTAGGAAATCAATCTTAAGAGAGGTTCTATAGTCAGTGACAAGTGTGTCCATTAAGTTGAATGCACTTTCCACTAATGGGCCATGGAAGCAGCTAAGGCAGGCTTTGACCAATTTAGCCAATGTAGGATACTTATAATCATTTGTGAAATCATCTTTTAAATTAAAAACTTAAGACCAATATTTATCAATTGTACACTTGACTTGATTTCCACTTTCATCAGATGTGTAGAGCATTTCTTTGGTGATATCAATATCACTCTGGTATAACCTTATTTCAGCTTCTACTTTTGACTTTTCATTATCACTAAAAATATGGGACATAAAAGATGATAATTTTTCAAAAGCTAATATTGTACTGGTTTTACCTCTTAGCTCTGGATCTAATGCTGTAAAACTAATTAGATATGAATTTTTAAGGGGTAATTTCTGTTTCATATGCTGAAATTTCAAAGTGAAATTCTCTTGCGTACATAAATAAAAAAATATTTCAATAAGCGAAACGAAAAATTTACACGTGCATCAATAAATGAAACGAAAATTTTACACAGCGGAGAAAAAAAAGTTGTGAAGCGATCAATGACAAATAGCAAATACGGCGAAAAATCCCCCTTCTCTACTTATTGGCGCCACGCCAGGAGAGATAAGACCTTTGAACCCAGAGTCACGTTATCGCACATCTAGTCGAACGAAGTCTCTCCCTTTTTTTTCTGCCGCGCCTACTTGCCGAAAAGAATCCAGAAGAGAATGTCCGAGAACCGGGGGAATGAGTCATAACGCGCAATAAGGAAAGAACAAAAAAGAATTTTTTCCCCCCCCTTTTCACATATTATCACTGCCTTTGGAGAAAGAAAGGAAAAGTTTTCACCACACACACTGACCTTGCATTTTTCTGCTTTCAAAGCAAACAAAATTACCCAGATCAAAATAAATAATTCATTATTATTCCTACTTCCTTTTGAAAGACGATCCCCAGAATTTCCGGGTATCGAAGTTCAAAATCCCCGGAATTCCGGGGTTTCCCCGGAGCACAAATACCCCTGATATAAGTAATTCTATTCAGGTCAACTGGGTTTAAATTTTAAAATCTATTATTTTGTTCTTCATTTGATGTGTTATGTTTTTGAATTAAAGCATTCAAATACATATGAAACTGACATGGAATGGTGACTCCATTGGCAGATTTAATATACATCAATATTTCTGCAGAAACACTAGGAATCTGAATTCATTTATACTCTTCACATTTTTTAAAATTATTTTGTTCTAATGTACAGGGACAGAATTCAATGGATTTTCGTAAATATTTGGTATAAAATTTGTAGATTTCCATCAAAACTACATATTTTTTTTTATTTAAATGTGTATATAAGCTATGGTTTACTCGGACAATGATATACAGACTAAATTCCTCTCAGACTAAAAAAATGTCAAGTTTAATTTTTTTTTTTTGACAATTATCTTATTCTCTCTGTATAAAGAAAATGTATACATAGAAAGCAGAAATAAATGAATTAAGAAGCATAAATTTGGATAAAAATGTATTAATTGAAACTTCATTGATCAATTATACATTCTAGAGAATTAAATATTTACTATTTACTAACTACTGTTTTATTAACATGAGAAAAAATGTTTTATAAATGAGAGCATTAGCATAATTCTTAGAAAACCTTAGAAAAATTTTAATTGTTTCTAGATGCAAACAGCAAAATATTAAACATCAAACATTCAGTCGGATTCTTACAAAATAAGTTTGGATCAAACAATATTCATTAGAAAGGAGAGAAGGGAAATAACTATATACCTGAAGTAGCCGAGTTAATATGTCTACAGCTTCATGATAAGAATGATCAGCAAATAATGAATATGCTAGTTGCACATCCCTTTTTATAGGCTCTATTAAATTATATCCATGATGTGCTTCACTGTTCATAGGATCCACTCGAAGCTGAGCATGGAAAATAAAATAGGAAACATTGGCATTCTTTTTCATTTAAAAAACATATGATTATGAAAGCAATAATATTACCAGTGTCAAGAATATGAAAGTAAATTAGAATTTTAATTAATTTTTCTAGAGAATAAGAGAACTAAAAATGATTTTTATAAAACTACTTTTATATCGTTTTTTTAAATTGCTACAGTAGTTTATTCATTATGGTATCAATTGAGTATATGTAATTTGAGTTAATATTTTTTAACAGTTTTCAAATATGTAATTACAATATTCTGAACCTTTTTTTAAAAATATACAAAATAGTAAATGAAATTTAAGAACAAATTTTTAATGTAACTTGGTATGAAAATATTAAATTCACTTAGAAGAACCCAAACATTTCATGCTTTCTATCTACTAACATATCAGTATATTTGGTTGTCCACCATATATGCGACATTGGACAGAATTTAAATACTTACTCACCATTATTCTGTATCATTATCAGATAAACAAATCCCAGCTTCAGTATTCATGTCAAGCAACTTAAGAGATTTCTTTTTTTAATTTTAAAGTGACTGATTTATTAGTATATTAATCAATTATTTGGGTACATAAAAGTTAATTGCTAAATTGCAATCAAATTATAAACATGAATAAAAATTAGTAATCAGATTGTAAACTTCATGCCTTATTTACATTATTTTATACTGGATTATACCAAAGAGTATGATCTCAGTATTTATTATTTTAAATTTATACTGATTCATTATATTCTTGTCTCGTAGATGAGCTGAAATTGTTAATATTTCCACTTAGTAATTTATTTATTTTGTATTTGGCACTTTTCTGTTAGTGGATCATTATTTGTTTCGATCTCATTTTAATGATTAGTTTTGATTTCAATGTTAGAGAAATTTTTTAGTTAATAGAATTCTAGGCCTTTGTTTACTTTATATAATTTTTCATATATTTAAATTTATAGTGTGCCATAAAAAATGTTTTGTGTCTTAAACATTCTACCAATTTATTTAAGATTTTCTACAATTTTCATTAGTTAATCTGCAATCAAGCAATTCTCAGGTATTGTTAATAGAATAACAAGATCATAAAGACAGATACATCTAATATTTTAAATTCCTGGCCTATGCTGCAAAATGGCCATTTTTAAAAAAATCATGTTATTTTTATAAAATTAATAATATTTAAATATAAGATCTCGAACATAAACTTATTTAAAAAGTATGTCCAGAATAACATGTTTTTGATATTATGTGCAAAAATCTGATCACATATTTTGATAAACTTAAATTTTTAAAGCATTTTGTCTATGGCTATTCAGCCATTTTATTATTTTATAATAGAAAAAAAGAGAGAGGACATAAAAACTAATATTTCTAATTTATAACCAATTTTAATGAATTACCTTGGTTGCAATTAAATATCAAGCAAAACAAGTTTTTCTATTAAGAAAGTATTTTCGAGTGTTACAAAATTACAGAATTTCAAGTATGAAATGCAATATACATTTAAGCAAGAACGTACATATTTTTAATAACAATGTTGAATTCAAGTAAAATTACATATTGGATCATAATTTATATATGATTCCAAAGGGAAGAACTCTTTGAAATTAAAGGGAAAGAGAAAAAAAAAATAGTTCCAATAAAAAAAATACACAATAATAAAACAGTAAATTCTTTCACAATGCATAACTTATCAAAAAATTTTAAACCCATAAATTACTAAATAAGAATAACTATATAATATTTAAATAATATTAACTATATAATATTTAATAATATAATATTTAAATAATATAAAATATTTAAATAGTTTATTTTTTTAAAAAAGATTATTCGAGCAATACCAATTTACATTGCGATAAATAATCTTCAGATCTTACTAATTAAAATCTTCTGTATGTATAGAAAGATAATTTGATTATCATCAAACTTAAATTTTAAAAAAAATATTCTTATGATTAAATTTAAACTATTGTTTAGATAGATAATAATAAAATTCTTTCTTTAATTGAATAAATTCTTTATTGTGCAATACATAATTCTTTAAGACCAAAATTTTTTTTTAAAAAAAACATACCACATTTTCATAATCAATATGAGCTTCATCCAATTTTCCTTGTTTAAAGAGAATATTACCTCTTTGAAGACGTGCCTATAAAAAGACAAAAAGGGTTATAAGCATTATAACAAATATTTGCGGCTGAGAGGGAGGAAAAGAAAAGATACATAAATATATTACTATTATACTTACAGAAGCAAAATCAGGCTTTAATTCAATCACTTTGGTTAAATCTTTAATTGCTGATGCTATTCTTCCAATTGCAAGGTACACTGTAGCTCGGGTATAATAAGTTAAGTAATTATAAGGGTCTGCCTCTGAAATATTAAAAAGTATATATTACATAAAAATTATTTAGTCTGAAATTAAAAACGATGAATTTATTACTGCAGTTACATCTAAATTAATTACATTGCTAAAAAATATTATGAGATTTATTATCAATTTTTAATATTTGAGAATTATTATCTAATTTTTTTTTATTTCTGCATTTCCTTTTTCAAATTAAAGGCTGTTTTCCTTTTTTAATAAAAATTTTAATATTTATTAATCATAATAATTGATGCTAAACAATCAACTAAAAATATATATAAAATTTTTTAAAAAAATCTTTTTGAATAAATACTAGAATACTTATCTGTCAAAAATAAGAGTACTACACTGAAAGTAATTTTTCGATAAAATTGTATTTATTAAAACCAAAGAGAAAATTTATAACGTGTTAATTTTTTTACTTGGTTTATTAATACTTAATTAGAGTGAGATTTGGTTACAAAACTCAGTAGCATTTTAAAAAATCATGATGTTTCAGTTTTAGAAAATATTAAACCAAATTTTCAGGGGGGGGGGGGTTCCCCCTTCCCCCCACTTTGTCTTCTATCCTTATTCCAAAGAGAACTATGATAGCACTTGAAAATGAATCTACTAGACATACCTCACAAAATCTATCATTGAACTTTAAAATAAATACATTATCTTTTAAATCTTAATTCAAGAATCATACTCTTATCTTAGCAATCATAATCTATTCACAGAATGATAATCTTAAAAATAAATATTCCATTATCTCCATTTAACTATTAATTTTTTTTAACATCATGAAACAACTGAATATTAAATCAATTTTTACACAACCTTTTCTACATTCATGGACAAAAATAAAATAAATTACAAATTCTAAAATAAATTAAAATTATATTGTAGAGGTCAAGATTAAGCAAAAAAGTAACAAATTAACATTATTGCATCATGCATTGTTTTTATCTGTTTTGACCTAGAAAAATCATTGAATTCAATGATGCATTTCAAATTGCACTAAAACAGAAAAAATCCAAATAAAAGAAAATACTATAAGTAAAAAAAAAAAAGGTAAAAACATACCAACAGCTGCATGATAATGCGATAATGCATCATCATAAAGACCCTGTGTTAACAATTCCCGCCCTAACTGGATATGCCGATCGACATCTGGATGATCTAACCATTCTTGACCTAAATATTTAAAATTTTAATTAGTAGTTATGTAAGGTAAGATTCATAGAACAAATATTAAACTTCTATACGAGATTAATATAAATGATTAAATTTTTATGACAATACAAATACATTTAAAAAATAACATAAGACTTTCATTTTTTAACTATCATTATAATTAATTTTGAATCAAAAAGTTCATCTTTTAATAATTACATATTTTTTACATCAAATAAAATTAATCAATGCCATTTTACATTTTTTTTCCTCTAACATACTGACAAGTTTATTTATATTGTATTTTTCACTCAACTTCTAAATTCAAACCTCATAATCTTTCTTGGCAACCAAATGCATAGAAAATGAAGATAAAATATTTTACACTCAACTTACATAACATTTTATATTCACTTATATAAGATCTTATTATTCAAAAATTAATTTTATAAAGTGTCAGAACAAGTTACATTCATGAATATAAATATTGAAACAGAAATAAAGTATTTGAAAGTTATTCTATTTCTAATTTAATCTTTAAATTTAATAACTTCAGGCAAAATTAGAATGAAAACAACATCTATTTTTCACTTTATGTGATATGCAATCAAAATTTTCAGATTCAAATTAGAGAATTTGATAAAAATTCTAGATTTTCACGAAGGCACTTTATCAAAACAAAAGGCGGCAAAACATAATTCTAAAAAACAGTCAATGAAATCTATAACTTGTGAAATCTTGTAGCAGATTTAAAAATTCTGTAGCAATGTGTATTACAAGATTCACTTTTAATGAATTAGTTGATATATCTTCACATTTCAACTTAATAAAATATTACAATTTATGAAAGTGAAATATTTAAGTTGATAAACAATATTATTCAAGTAGATTCTTAGTATATATAAAATCTGCAATAATTAAGTGAATATAATGAATTAGATAAGAAATTGATCAATTGCACTTGAAGTATTTATTTATTACTAATCTCATATAATCGTCAAATTGCCTCATTGCATCTTTTACAAATCTGTCAACTAAGCTCATATTCAAGATAAATATTTAACAACAAATGCTATTTGAATCTGCTTAGTCCATGTGATTTTTTGAAATATCTAAATCTATTTAAGATAAAACTTCGAATATACTATCGATCTAATCAAATAATTCATGTTTTTTAAAGAAAATATTTCTCAATGACACATACAGAAATTAAAAACAAAAGACTCTTTTTCCCCGCTAATTGTGCAAATACAAAATACATAGATTGCAGAATCTTACATCTGATAAGGAGAATTTTTCTAATAAAAGTTGGAAATCATTAGTTAAATAGCTGTATAACAATAATATTTCTAGGAACGAAATCAACTGTATCTCGGATTTTAAGAAACTTTTTTTACGGAATAATAATAAGTAGTCATATCACTTACATTTGACGTCTGCGATGTCTCTCAGAATATATAACAGTGATATTAAAATATGTGCTGGTGGGACCATCATTTATGGAAGAAGATTTAGTATAACAGAATGCTTGAAAATTCCGGTCATAAAATTTCGCAACATTAATAAAAATAAAAATGTACTATTTTGCAG
Organism: Argiope bruennichi; assembly: GCF_947563725.1. Taxonomy (NCBI): domain Eukaryota; kingdom Metazoa; phylum Arthropoda; class Arachnida; order Araneae; family Araneidae; genus Argiope; species Argiope bruennichi. The sequence continues at coordinate 107,109,575 of NC_079151.1, read as the reverse complement.
AACTTTAAAAAGTGGAAAAAACAACCATCAAAATTCGCTAAACATCTGATAGACATACATTTCAATTAATGATCGTCATCATAAGCAATTCAAATTAATAATGAGTCGCTTTCCTATGCTTGTACAAAATACAAAACAAATTTTCTGAGCAATTCCAATTTCAGCGCACGAAACTGAGCGTGGTATTTTGTTATTGGATAGGAGAAACTGTTGCCATTCTTTCCTTTCGAAAAAAGCTTTATAAAGTTTCCCAGAGATAGAGTAGACGACGAATGGGTTTCGGTACGAAAAAAAATATTCTTACTTTTTACTTCAGTTTAAAATTTCTAAAATTCCTTCTACTTACAATATTAGAATATTGAATAAAATTAATTCATGCTTACATGAAGCATGTCAAATGTCCATATCCATTTCATTTTGGGATCCACTACGCATCGTACAAATAGAAAAGAAGTGAAAAAAATGAAAAAAAAAAAATTAGATAGCATTTGCAGGATAATGACTTAACGAGTATTAACTTAATTTATGACTTAATATATTATATTTCGAAGTTTATTTTTCATTTTTGTTCTTAATTTTTCCCCTTTTGGTTATTCAGCTACATAAATTAGTAAACTTTATTAAAGAGTCAATGAAATTTTATAAGGACAAATGAAACACGAGCGAACGGCCAAAATATATTAATCACTAAAAAAATTGCAATAATAGAGGCATGAGAACAGTAATATTCTTTTTATTTTTATTTAGTTCCGTTCTCAAACCATTGCAATGATTATTTTGGTGTTGGAATTCTATATCATGATTGTTCATTTAACTCCTTGTCTTACTACAGATATCGCGTAATTTTTCTTTATATTTACTAAATTATAACAGTAATTATTTAGATTAAAGGAGTGTAGCTTATTTATAATGAAATGTTATAAACAGCTTCAGAACACTTATCGGTATGTAATTGCCATTGGTACTAATTTTAGAGAGCACTGTATGAAGACACGTTAGATAATTTATGATACATTTTAAAAGGTGAGAGGGTGAGAAAATAACCCAAATTACTTTCACTAAGCCACTGATAATCAAGAAGGGGGAGGATATACTAGCCACAGTCAGGATAATCAGATTTAAAAATTAGCGGCTTTTGACGACCAGTTGGTTTGTCGCGATTAATGGTTGTTAAAAAATTTTTCAATTAGATGTTTTATGTAATTTGGTTTTAATGCAGTTGGAGTTAATTAATCGAAAAAATATTTCTGTAACTTAAAATTTGTCAGGTATGTAACTTATGCTATAATAAAAGCCTTATTGTGTAACTGTTTAATTTTTTGCCATCTCACATGAACTTTCATTTGAAAATCGAAAATGTTTAAATTTCAGTTAGTACGAAAACCTTCTTTTTGGGAGTCATCATTTTTGTTTAAAATAAAGGAGAAAAAGTAAAATCCTCTGGTATTAAAGTTTTATGTGTACTATAAAATAATTTTGATAATTTATGTGATTACTCAGAAGATTATTCAATTACAATTTTTCAAATTCAACAAAAAAATTCAATGCAAGGCAATATTCAAACGATAAGAAGTCTTATATATTTTATGTATCCTATTATATTATATTAAAAATTTTCACTATTGCCTATCAATGAGGTTAAACAATTAAGTATAGATGTGTGTGAGTGTATAAGATATACCAATAAGATAGACCAATATATAAAATAGACCGTTCTATAAGACAAATAAAAAAATCTAGGTTTCATACACTCGCACAGTATTTATAACTAATACACTTACAATATTTATAAGTTATATACTTACAATATTTATGAGTAATATGCTTACAATATTTATAAGTAATATAAGTAATTTATATGTAGTTATAGATATGTATAAGCAAGTGCAAAAAATTTCAAAAAATGTAGGAAAACTATACCTTAAATAGAAATCTATTAATTACAGAAAATAAGCTTCAATTTCATACTTTCATCACCAATACTGAAAAAAATAACCCAAAATAAAATATTTGTAATAATAATAATAATAATAAAAAATTGAATTTCTTTACAAATGTGAATTATATTGTAATAGATAAAAGTAGTATATTGTTTAGTAATAGATTTCACCTAGTTATAGGTTATATTGCGATTAAATTCATAACACTAAAAAAAGATAATTTTTTAAATTTTAAGATGATGTAAGAATTATTTTTAGATTATAATAATTTCACTTAAATACATCGAAATTTCTCTTAGCTTTTAATTAATTAAAATTTAATTAACATTTCAAAAAGTTGCTCCTAGACGAACATTTTCATCTTCCAAAGTATATCTGTGCCAAATCTGGTTGCCAAATTTATTAGTCTATCCTGTAGAGAGCCAACACACACACAAACAAACGCGCACGCGTATACATAAATTTTTATTACTAGACACCTTTGGCGACCAATTAATTCGCCGGGATTAATAATTGCTAAAAACTTCAATTAAATAATTTACGTAGCTATATCTAAAAGGCTTCATCAGTGAAAGTTTATAAACTTCAAGATTTGATAGGTACGTAACATATTATTTTATATCTCATACCGTTTTGTTAATCATTTTAAGCATTTCCTTAATTTTCCGTCTAAATCTTTAAATATGCAATTACATAATAGGATATATATATATATATAGCAGCAATATTAAAAAATGAAAAAAACTTTAAAAAAATTTTCCCTATTACTTGAATCTGAAGTTAAATTTTAATTGTAAGTACAACAAGATTTCAAAAGTATTAAATTTCCTTATACTTAAATTTATTCAGCCTAGAAAAATAAGCGAATCTTCTAGGACAATCAACAATGGAAAAAAAAAAGTCAGGGTGAAATATTAGAAGCAACAATGAAAACGATTTGAGTTTTACTTCAACAATGAATTATATTATTGTAGAATTAGCTTAAAATATTGTGGGGAAAGGCAACGACCAGCATTAATATGAAAATATATTTATTATGATTAAAGGACAAAACATTACTGACATAGAACGTAAAAAGATACATGAGCGTGAGCTGCACGTCTCATTACTCAATTCTCGTCTGCCAGTAAGGAAAGCATCACGTGATTAATGACGTGACGCAATAGCGCCATATAGGAATGAGATCTGTCAGCAGTTCCCACAATATTTTAAAAGTTTATTAATAATGAAAGATTATACTGCTAAAAATTGATATCATTAAATAAATAGCAAACCAAATTTCACTCATTTAAGTCATTGTGTTTTTGAGTTATCGCGTTTACTTGCATGTGAAATTAACCCTTTGACAGACTGTCAACCCTTTGAGAGATTTGTTCAAAATTTAATAAGCCTCTACACTGTAGATGCTGAAACTGTGAGTTAAAATTCTTTTGCTTAAATTGTGTAACTTTTGAGTTATCGAGTTTATATGCCCACAAAAGTACTGACAGACATACAACCATCTCTCATATGATTTGGTTCCAAATTTAATATGGATCTACATTTTAGTTGCTAAATTTACTGCCAAATTTTATCTATCTAGTATCTTTATGTTTTGTAGTTACGTAGTCGAATATCCTTCCCGACATATTGCCTCTAAATAGGTTTCTGAAAAATCTCGTAAAAATCTACAAATTAATTTAAAAGCCAAATATTATATTTCATCCTTATAGATCTAAGAATTTTTAGAGTTATCATATTCACAGAAAGATGAACGTAATTCCAAACGTGTTTTTCGTATTTAGGAAAGTCTAAAATGGAGAGTTCTCTTGAGTCCGATGTTTTTACGATCACAATACTTTTTCTTTATATACTACGTATACAAAAGAATAAAAACTTTTTATCTCTATTTTAAAAGGAAAAATAATTATTTAAATCAAAATTCGTGAGAAGATCAAAACAAAAATCCTAAAAGTATCAGATGCAGTCAGGAATTCTCAGAACAATTTGAAATCGAAAACATTTTTACGGTATTTTTCAGTTTTTAAATTATGTGTGCTTAAGAATTTTTCTTTGTTTATTATTAAGACTTTATTTTTTTTTCTATTGTTTTAGGCTTTTCTTGCTTTTATTAGTCTTGTTTAGACTTTTTTTTTAATAATTAATACACAGATGAAAAATTAAATTTTTATATTTACTATTTTCCATTTTTTCTTTCTGATGATATTCATGGTTTACTTGAAAAATATCTAAATCTTATGCAATGATTGTTTGCATTTAACCCGGAGTTTCAAAACCCAACACAAACCGTTATATTTAACCAAATCAGCTAGCTGTCTTTAAATTCACACCCATATTCTAAACAGTCAAAAATAATTTCATTGTGATATAAATCATCTTCTGTTAATATTCTGAGTTTCCAAGAATAAATATTTTTATTTGTACATGTTCATCCATACTTCTCTACATCAATAATAAAGGTAAATGTGTGTGTGTGCACATATGTGTTTATGTATGTGTTGGCGCAAAACAGGTCAGACCATTTGATCGACAGCTACCAAATTTAGCACACGTATACCTTGAATGATGAGAATGTGCGCGTATGAGCGATTTTTTTTTGAAATTTTAAATAGAAATTTAATTAATTAAAAAATAAGGAAATTATGATACTTTTTACACGATAACTTCTGAAAATATTATAGAACAGAAACCATTTTTATATCATCTTAAAACTTAAAAAATTATCTTTCCAATGATACCAATTTAACTGCCGTACAAATATTTCCCTAATTCTAACAATTTAAAAAATAAATATTTTTGCCTAATTTCCAACAACATTGTTAACTTTAAATTCAAACCATTTTCATTGTTTTATCAAATGATTAATCGCATGATTTGCTTCCATTATTTGAAGCTAAAGAAGAATGATTTTGTTTAATATTTCTACAGTGTACAAGACGTTAAAAAGTGAAGTTACAATAAAGTGAAAATTAGATGTTAGATTAATAGATTTACATTTTACATTTTTAACAGTGCTATGATGTTATAGGACTGGAATCCATTTGAAAAGTTCAAATGCACGATAAACAGAACCTAAGTAAGATAATCAAAATAGCAGATCTTTAATGTCTGACAATTTGGCGGAGTCATGGACAAGAAGTTATATTTAAAAAAAAATATTCGAAATTAAATATAATTAATATTCTCGGCGAATTAGCGGATCGTTAGGGGCGAGCGATCTCTACTAATAATGAAGATTGATGTGTGTGTGTGTGTTTTAACGCTCTACAAGCCAGATAGTTTAACTTAGAACTACTACCAAACTTGGTACATATACACATTAGACATGATTTTTTTTTAATTTGAATTTGAATTATAAATTTAAAATTGAGAATAATTCTGAAGTATTTACGCGATAATTTCGGAAAATATTATAGTTCAAAAATGATTTTTACATCGTCTTAATATTTAAAAAAAAAATCCTTTTTTTTTTCAGTTTTAGCAATTTTTTGCCATATAAATAAATTTAAAAAAAATTTAAGCATATTTTTCAATAAGAATCGGAAGAATTCTGAGCAAACGTTTAATGAATGATAATAAAAAAACATAAGAATTCTAAAAAGACACGAAACTTATTATTAAAAGTCAATATTAAATTTGCATATATTTTTCTGCTTTTGTTTTACAAAGCGAATTACAATCAATTCATTATTAATAACCAGCTTTCAGTGAAAAATATTATATACATAGATCATATGGTAGAGTCTTTAAAAATACCAGTTGTTAATTTGGCATAAAATGACAAATATTATTGGTGTGACTGCATAACCATGTTCTTTGAATTAATATCACTTCCTGTCATATTATCATTTATGCAAAATGCATGAAATATATGGATTGCTATTACATCAAAAGCTTGTTTTTAATCACCCAGTGATGAACACTGTAAAACTGATGATGAACACTATCCTTTTCCCAAGAGAAAGTTCAAAATCTTATTCAGACTGTTATACCTTACCTATCCATGAACTATAACTTTGCAGCTTATTTCGCAAATAACCAATGAAAAAAAATGAATAGTAAGGAAATTTTGCATTATCTTTTTTGTTAGAGCAAGATTGTAACCAAAGTAAATAGAATGTTAAAAAATATTACTGAAAAAAGAGAAAAATATATAGTTTATTTTCCTATGTAGTGAATATCTAAAAGAAGGGAAATGCTTTCCTGCAGAGTGTGCGTAGTGCAGTCCCCCCTCCCCCAATTATTCTTGGTTCCAATTGCCTTTCTAATCCTAATATGAATAAAAAAATTTTAAAGAAAAATAATTTGTATTTAAAATGCTTGATATGATACCTTTTGTTTGTAATCCTACATCTTAATATCCACTATGATAAAGTTTTTTGTAAATTTAATACAGGCTTTTTTCTCATTCCTCTTCAACAGCATTCTTTAAGTTTATTCAAAGTTTTAGCTCCATAACAGTTCGTTTCACTTTTCAATATTTAAACAAATAAGAGTCCTTAGGTGAAGCATCTAGTGATTTAGGAGAAATTCATAGCAACGTCTTTTTTTCTATTTTGACAATAATTTAATTGTTTATTTAGATGCAGGGATTTGCCTTGATGGAATTATTTGAATGATGTATATGCTACTTGATGGTTACATAAAGGGCGGTGGTATTTCTCCTCAATGTATTAAAAAATATATTATTTTGATCAAGCCGGTATTTCGAAAAAAAAAAATCACACAATATATAATGATTCTGAAAGTGAGAGCTAATAACTCGAAAACTTAAACTTAAAATGAATCTGGATAACGAAATTTTAAAAATTTCTCGCAGATACATAAGTTTTGTAATTTATTTTACAATTAACTAATGAGTTGCTTAACTTTTCTGCATCATTATTTGGTAGCCAAACAGTGTTATTTAGAAACAATTAAAAATTAACAATTTATAAAAAAAATAAATCAAGAAAATTTTGAAGAAGATGAAACAAGAAAGGTGAAAGGAAACAATTCCAATTCAATTCAAAGAATTATTTTTGTTGTTAATAGAATAATTCCCAAGTGAACACTTTTATATAGCTCCTTTTCTTAAATATCTTACAAGCTATTGTTCGTAGTTATCATATTCTTATACTGACACGAAACGTTTCTTTTCATGTTTATCAAGGAAAAATCATACAAAATTGGAGCTGTCCCCTTTTTGAGCCGAGGTCGTCAATTTCTTCTTCATCCAAGTACTTATTTCTAACAACATTGTTCTTAATAGGTATTATTATGAAGTGTAAACTTTTTTTGTTGTTGTTTCGCTCTCCATGGAATGCAATTATTATTGTGTTCTTTTGACGAAAAAAAATAGCTTCTGTTTTTTTCAAGGCAATCTTTACTTTAAAAAAAATTTTCAAAGATAAAAATCATTTAAACATTTTTTATTGCTCACTATCAATAAACGTTGAAGTCAAGCAAAATATGTTGTTTGATTTGGTAATATGTCCTCTTTAAATGCACATAAATCACATTTGCGTAATGGATCGTTTCTGCATTTACTTTCCTTTTTTCTTTAAATTTTCTAATTGCCATTCTCAATGCTTCTTCTTTTAAACAGTTTCTTGCAATCAAAACCCTTCAAAAATGAAATTTTAAGCTATATCTATTTATCTTTTAAGCTATCGATATTAATTTTAAGCTATTTTTGACTGAAAAAAAAACAGAAGATATATTAGAAAAATATCTAAAGTGTGTCACAATAGACACAAATGTATAAAATATAATTATTTTAAGTTCTTATCATTATTATTATCATTTTAAGTTCTTGTTTATTTTACATTTCATTAGCTGATTCAATAATTTTACTTTAAGCCGTTTTATTATAAAATCCAAAATTTATTTAATCCCCCCCCAAACGTAATTAATAAAGACTGTCAACATAAAATTTTATAATATTGTTTTGAATAAAAAAATAATCGGACACTGATAAACTGAAATATTTAATGTTTAGCAAAAAATATTTCAATGAAATTAAATTTTGCGTAGCTCAAAAATTCTAATTATGTGATTGTCTTAAGATACTTCTTTATCGTGAAATATTATTTTCCTGATAAACTTTTTTCCAAACGAAAGTTTATACAAACTGCAAAAATTTTTGATGTTGCTTTTACATGTCATTACTTTTTCTGTTTCTTTTTGCTAGAAAGTAAGGATTCATGCATCTTCAAATTTCTACGTCATTTTTAAGTATTATTTGAGATCAAAAGATTATGGCGATATTCAATCCATGCATCGATGTATTAGTTTACTTTTGTGAGCATGAATTGTTATTCAATTGCACTTTTTTATTTATGTTCATTCTTATTTACATGAACGATGTTTCCAAGGATTTTTTTTTTATTTATTTTGTAGATAAAGAATTTAGTAAAATTTTCTGCAATAGTAATTAATTTCCATCTTTTCTTATAAAGAAATAAAATACTAAAAGAATAATCTCGTTCGAATACTTGCTAAATCGAATCCGTTTGTTGAAATGATTGTGCTACTTTTTTTCTTGTATTAAAAATATTATATATATATACTTAATTAGTAGTCTAAAGTAATATCCAAAAATTTACTTAATTTATGGAATCATTTAAACAATAAAAATTAAAATCATTTAAGCGTTTGGAATTTTGCTGCATATCTTCGAAACTACTGAACGAACTGGCTGAAATTTTCTACAGAAATGTTTTTGTAATTGTGTAAAATATTTATGTGTTTCTGGCCAACACTTTTAAGATTTACTTAAAATTTTATTTAAAATTTTAAAAATATAACTTTCAATGTGAAAAAATACACAGATTGGATTTTCGTTATATAGCATTTTATATAAAGCAAGAAGTATTGTAAATGATTCATTTTAATTAGAGATATATTTAAAAAAAAGATCATCTTTCTTTTAAGATCTAAGAGGTCTGAATTCTAGCTACTCAACACTCATTATCTTTTTCTTTGGAATGACTAAGTTTCATTTGTATTTGAGCTTATTTTATCTATAAAATTTGATTTTATGCTCTAAAATGAGCATCACTATTTGAAAATAACCAAGATAATGCGAGCTTTAATATGAAGACTAAAAAAACTAATATTTTTATAAGACGGTTGGAATTAGAGTTGCAGATTACTTAAGAGTTTCTTCTTGAATTTAAAAACTTATATATTTTATTATATTATCGAATAAATATTCAGGTTATTTCGCTCTTTTAATTTCAGCTTCGATTGGAGAATGATAATGTAGCTTTGCATGAGTTAAAATTAAAAATAAAATTAAAGTAAGACAAATTTTTGTGAAATAGCGATGCAAACTTGACAGAGATGCTGGACTTTAGGAATAATTTACTTCTCATATGAATATTAGCTTTCAATCTAAATAAAATATAAAGGTAAAATAAGAATAATTTTACATAATGAATTCTAAATTTCCCAAATCGGTTTTTCCCAATTTGTCTCCTATAGCTGTTTTAATCTAACAAATTTGGCTGAGTATCCAAGAGCAGTAACATTTCCAAGTCTGAAAAAAATATATATTTGGCTGAGCATTCAAGCACAGTAACATTTACAAGTCTGAAAAATCTACTGGAAACAATATATATACTACTCTCAAGCAAATCTGCCGCACCGTTTATCCTAATACTTGCGAATATCTCTGGAAGTTAAACTTTGTCTCTTATGGAATATGCTAGCACAACTTAAAAGAAAATTATTTCGAATTGCTACAGAATGATGCAATTTCTTTGAATAAAACTGACCATTTAAAATTAGTATGAAAAACTATAGAACGATTTCATTTTTGCTGGTGATGAAAGGGGAAAAATATTGATTCCAGCATCTTCACATCCGTTGTGTGCTTTCCACTGTACCTAATCTTTAATTTTCTAAAGTGTATGATTCATCTAACTAATTTCTTATTTTATTCACTTATTCTCTTACTAATTTAAACGACACATTTTTAATGCACATTTTTTTTTATTTCAACATATACTGAAAAGCAGAAACAAGAAAGGACACAAATAATTTTTCATTTATTTACAAGATCTTTTCGTATTCGACAATTGAAAAAGAACACTATAAAAATACATTTCATTATTCACAATACAATAAATAACAAATGAATCTTCTAAAACACACAAAATGTAGATCCATTTAATGGAATTTTCATCTGCATAATATATACTGATAACAAAAGTTACACTAAAAACATTTCAACATGAATGGAATTGGAATATTTTATGGATACGAGTAACAATTTTTTAAGTAAAAAAAAATGTGTATTCGTGAACTTATTAGACTTTGTACATAAATTTGTTCTTGCACCGTCATTGGAAGCTCTATTATTGCCACTCACAACAACAGAATAATACTAAATAATACTTGAAGCTGCACAAATAACAAAAATACATCTACTCCAGAATGATATCTGAATACATGGATAGAAAAGCTTTGACTGTTTATAGATATGGCAAACATTTGTCAGCAAAAGCATGACTAAACTATCCTTTTTTTCTGTTGTTTTAAATTCGGAAAATGATTTTATTTACTAGATTTGTGAAGCGAACGAAATAGTTCACCTTGATCTCTCTTGATGTATTGTATTTCTGCATTCTTGAATAATTTTTTGAATTCATGAACTGTCATTTTTACATATCCTTTAGGAGGTACATGATCCGAAGGCGCGTAATAGGCGTGGAAAAACTGTTTTTTCGCAGATTCTTTTGACGAATCAGAAGCATCATTCTCACTGGAACTGCTGTCATCATCTCGAATCAGACCGCGCGTTCCAACAAATATGCATTCATCATCTTCTTTGCTCACTACTTCTGGATCTTCGTGATGTTTGTGGATATGATTCGTGAGAGTTTTGTTCAAAACAAAAGGCGAGTTATGCTCGTTTTGGGGATGAAACTGTTTACTGTCATTGCCGTGATAAAAGTTTCTAAATTCAACTGTTCGTGGTGTGCTTGCTGATGAGAACAGGATTTCTGAATTTTCTGAATAACTTTGAGTACCATCTGGTGAATGTTCAGACTCATCAACTGGTACATGAATTATTGCTACCTCTCTTTCTACTATTGCTGGAGTTCCTCGAATGTGAGTTAATATGCTTGGCTTCTGATAAAGCGTCTTAACCTTAGAATTTCTAGGAATATAAGTCTCAAGGAGCTTCGGAACCAATGAATGCTTTGCTCCTTTGTAAGATATTGCTTTTGGATACATTTTTGGATATTGATCGAAATGATAGCTTCCTGGAGATAAAACAGGCTTCTGTGAATTTAACACATAATAGTGTTTTGAAGGATTGTAAGATCCCACTTTAGTTCCTAATAATTTTATATCATTATTTGAAATTCCTTCTCCAGTGGAAGGCAAAATTAGTTCTTTTGGCTTGTCAGAATGAATGTCTTCTGATGGCACATATTTGGTATCATGATATACTTCTGAAGTTGTTGGATAAGTTTTACCATGACCCTGGAGTGAAGAATCAACTATTAATGCTTTGTTTCTGTAATTTGGATCTTCCAAATAATACGATGTTGCGCCACCGCTTTTGGAAGATGAAACATCGTGCAAAGGTTGGTAATTAACGTATTCATTAGGTTTGGAGTTGTCCGAGATTCCTTGATTTTGAATTCCTCTGTGATATGGGAAATCAGTACCCCTAAAGTTATTAATAATATCAGGGATACCATGAGGTTCTGAATTATGATTAATGTTCAAAGAATTATACTTAGTTTGATGGCGAGAACTTTGTGGATGAGATTCAGGTAGGTAAATAGCTTTTTCCTGATTTCTCAAATGCACTGGTATTGTTGAAGCATGGCCTGATTTATATTCTGTTTTAGGGTGCAAGTTAGGTATATATTGAAGGTTACCAAGACTTATATGTCCAATAGGGTAGATGGAATGAGGATTAACTTTTCCGATTGGAGCAATTTTAAGATATGTTTGATCTTTTCCCTGGTCAGAAATTTTCAAACCTTTAGGAAAAAGTTCTTTCAATGATGGTAAAATGTACGGCACTGCTTTATGCGGATTTTCAAAAAGTTCAAATGGTTTTCTCGGAACTTCTAAATACACTGGTTTATAATCTAAATTTTCGTTTGGATTTGGATTATCGTAAGAGGATTGAGGAGGATAATAAGCGAAGATATTCTTTTTGCTTTTTTGACCATTTGAATTAATACGTGGTTCTCTTGGATGGTTATGATAATTAACTGATTGGCTGTGGTATATTTCTGAATGTGGCTCATGATGGCCATAATTTCCATATTGAACATGTTGATCTACTGTGTTGTGCACATTTGGAGAATATGAATGATGCGTGTATTGAGAACTAATTTGGCTGTAATGAGGTTTACTCTGAACTTGATACTGTTGATAGTGTCTTTTACCTGCGAAGAAGAAAGGGTGGCCAGGTAATATAGGAGTCCAACCACCGTAAATTATTTTAGGTGGCGTGAAACTTGTAGATGAAGTCAGCAAAGAGAAGAAAACAAAGAGGGCTACCATCATGGAAAGAATCTAAAACAAAAAGAAAATTCATTAGATCTAAAAGTAAAACTCAACAATGAAGTACTTTAAAGTGTAAAATATTTGCTTAATTTGAGCATTCACTTTTATTTCATTGGAAAGCATTATTTTGCGCAACGATAGCAGAATATTTTAAGTTTATAAACCTCAATTAAAAACACATACTATTTATCGTTACTATTTTCTTATCAGTAGGGGATTTAGACATTTTTGTTACCTTACGCAAAGCACAGCAGGAAATTCCTCTGTTTATATATTGGTGAATTTATTTTCACAATCCAAGCAACTTGTTAATGATTTATTTTAGTCAATTTTTAATTTTATAATCTTGTGAAAATGTATATGCTTTTATTAATCTATTTATTATGACTCACGACTGGACGGCATTCGCGCTTATGTACAATATTATTTAAATAGACTCTCACGACTACTATGATAAACAAGTAAGGAAATAGATAGTAATAGAACCATTCGTATTTCACATAGTGTTAATAATATTCTAATATTTTACATTTCATGAAATTAAATTTCATATTTGCTATTTACTAGGCAAGTTGGTTAATGATATCTTTTTGATCGAACTGCTGTGGCTTCCTCTTAGCCTAGCTGCTCTTGGTAGGAATTTATCGAATTTTACTAAGGATTATCAAGAAACCACCTCTGTTTCTTATAGGTACAGATAGTAATTAAAAATTTTAATCATTCATTTGTAATATTCAAACTATTTTCGTTTCATTACGATTAAGTTAATGAAGAACTCAAACTGTATCGGACATTGCAGAAAAAAATCATGGAATCCACAATTATTAATGGACATTTTAGTGATAAAATTCGTTATTTGACATTTTTATGAAGTGTAATGCCCGGTTGACAAATTTTTAAGTAATGGCTAAACATTTATCTATTTCAAAATTTGTAAATATGTTTGATAAAAAAAAAACTAATTTTCCAAATCTGTAATGCCAAATAATCATTTTCATCTCATTCAAATTAGATTTTTAAAAAAATTCTTTTTTTTTTCTGAGTGCATGATTTTATGAGAGAAATTTAAAATATTATTTAACTTTTGATGGAAGATAATACAGAAGCCAATGAAAATAGAGTATGCAGAAATCAAAGAAAACAGACATCTTTTTACTTTCACCTTTTTCTAAATGATTGATTCCATTCTATATTCAGTTCATATAGGATTATTTACGTCGCCTTATAATAAGCTGTTGTATCTTCCTCTTTCAAAAGAAAGAATGGATGATAAACAAATCAATTTCCTTGTTCATTTTTTTCTCTCAAAAATGGAATCTTAGTAAAATCCGATCATGGGAGAAAATGAGACAGTAGAAAGTTTATCTGCCTCATTAATTCGAGTTTTATGACAAGAAGGGAAAAGTAGGTTGTTGAGAGCTTCTAAGATTTTTTTTGAATTTGCTCATCCTGGATGAGTAGCCTCAAGTTCACGATCATCATATTTCGAACATTTCACGGGTGAGCACACACGCCTGTTCCAGAAGTGTGAATATACTGTCCATTATTTATGCTAGACGCTTCGGTTGAAAAAGTTCAAGAAAAAAGCAATGCTTTTGATGTCTCAACTTGGTATTGCAAAATCTTGAGAGTTTTAAATGGAACAACTGAAAGTGTGAGAAATATTTTTGTTTTGGACGCAGTTAACCTTACAATTCTGATGCTTTTAACGGTAGATTTTTACCTTTCAACAATTTATCAATTTAACGCTTCATTAATTCAGTAATCAGCTAATACTTTTAATACCCTTTCTGAGAAATTTTCTATTTCCAAACAGAAAACATTATTTTTTTTTTTTTTTTTGAAAAATATAGCTCAAAAAATTATAATATTCTGTTGTTATTTATGTTCTATTTATAATTTTCTGTATTTTGGCAACCTTAAAAAATAAAAATTATTAATGATGGAATATAGTTATTATTAAGAAATGCTTTAGAAATTAAAATGCAAGAAAAATTTATATGTGAAAAATTTATATGAGAAAAATTCTAGTTTCAAATTTTCGTGGCATTAATCAGAAAAGAAAAATCAGAGTAACTGAAACGGCATAGATTCCGTATTTTTCAAAAGATAATAAACATTTTCCATTCACAAACTAACCAAAACTGATACTATTGTAACTATCAGGGCCTATAAAACAACAATTTTATTTATGAAGTCCTTGAAAGGTTGCATGCGATTACTAAGCTCGTCAATCAATCAAAACATTACACTTTATTAAATGACAGTTTATCAACTTTGAAAGTCCTTATAGTTCTCAAACATTCATTCTAATCTTATCATCAGGAAATTTCAAAAATTATTAACAATGTCATTTCCATCGAATTCATTGACTTCCCAAAATATTCTGAAATTGCCAAAAACAAACGAGCTGCTAACCTAGCTCGGATAGCACTAAATAGATGCCACATGATCTCATTTGTTATCTTTAAAAAAAAACACACAAACAGACCGAAATAGAAACAATATGGACGAAGTTCAAATATTATGAAGATTGTATGTTTATAAATAGTTCAAAATCCAACAACATTTTATACTCTGCAATAGAAAAAGTTGCTTCATTCTGGCCTGTTTTCCGAGCCAAAACCAATCCATTCTAAGCCAAGTTTTTTCATAATCATTTTCCTTTGGAGAATGAGTTAAATGATTAATACTTGCAAACAAGAAGAAATTGTAATACTTGGAAACAAGAAGATACTTGATTATTGCAATACTTGGAAACAAGAAGATACTTGATAATTGCAATACTTGGAAACAATAAGGTACTTGATTATTGCAATACTTGGAAACAATAAGGTACTTGATTATTGCAATACTTGCAAACAAAAAGATGGTTATTGTAATACTTGCAAACAAGAAGAAAGTTTGACACATTATTTCTCAGCAAATAAAATATCAAAAACATAAAGAGCAAAAAGAATTTGTATGCATTATACTCTTATTCAATTAGTTTTTTTACTTCTCTAAAAAAAACAAAGAAGAAATCAACCATCTTCATAAAATTCAGTCATCACCTTCAATGTTAAATCACTTCCTCTTCTGTTTCTTTTACTAGTCTTTTTTTATAAATTTTTTTAACAAAAGAATCGCTTTTTCCAAAAGTACTTTTGAAAGCCTATGTAAATATTGCTTTCGACAAAAAGATAATATATAATCTAAAAATCTAGACTTCAGTTAGACTCATTATAACTAAGAGTTTCACTCTATACACAAGCAAAAGATAACGTTTCTGTTAGTGACTTTATTTTGCACCTATGCATATCAAATATATACAAAAATTTAAATTTCCAAGAGGTTGTAAAAAAAAATTTCTGGAATGGTGATTACATATGTGAGTTCCTTAAAGAATCGCATCATTGAGTGCAAAATATTTCTTTCCAAAATTTCCAAAACATCTGTTGAAATTTTGTATTATAAAAAGGGACTTAACTAATTAATAAAAGTTTACACAGAATTCGTATAAATTAAATTGTCTTAAAAAAATTAAAATTGGTAAATGATACGTTGTTTTATAACATTTCTTTAACATTTTTGCTGAAAGCAAAAATATATAAACTGTATCTGACTTGTCATCCAAAATCTATTTGTAAAAGTTACCTTAAACCTCTTTTCGATTTATTAATCGCATTTGTAGAATATTTCAGATTAGTTGGTCACCAAATTAAGCTAGCAATAATAGCAAAAATCAAATGCTCGGATTATGAAAATATTGCATGTATTTGAAAGTTTTACTTGTTTTATCTTCAAATTCGACGAAGTATTTGCAAATAATAAGCAAATGCTGAAGTATTTGTAATAATAAGAGAAGCTAATAAGAAATTCCCCCTTCTATTTTCATAGTCCAACATGCAACGTTTTGCGTTTAAATTTATTCTATTAGTGAAGAAAATCAAATATGCATAGGGAGCCTTTTAAAATTTTATAAGAGAACACCAGGAAACCGAGCTTCACCATCACCTATTGAAGTACTTTAGGAGGTGTTGGCTTCACTAGGCAGTTTTTTTTTCCTTGTAAAATCGTGTTTTTTTTTGTTTTTTTTTGAAGAAAATATTTAGATACGAATCGCACATTGAATTACATATGAATATTTTTCAATCTTATCTAAATATGAACTTGTCATTTAAATTTTTAAAAAATTACGAATGCACTTAGTTTAACATATTATTCGAATTGGTTAACACAATAATTGTTCTATTGGATGTGAGCCGAACGTATTCGTATTCGGATAATGTCATATAGCACCGTCGCGAAAATTTTGAGGCACCAGTGCAAAGGCATCCAGTAACAAGGCAAGTACCGTAAAAATTTACGAGGTGTAGCTATATGATATTGTCAGCATGAGAGAAAATAAGAAAAAGGGATCTATTTGTTAATTATAATAGAATGGGTTTTTTTAATGTAAAATCGCGTTTTTTAGTAAAAAAATACCTTTATAGATAAACTTAACCAAATATATATATATAAGTTGTATTTTTACTTTCATTTTATTCTCTCTTTAATATCCATTTCGGGAAAGTAATTTATTTAGAAGCAGACGCAGCGCGGCACAAAAACAGAAGTAAAGAAGAGCGCGAAATAAACGATCACTAGTCTTATATAACATAGGATTTCCGGCTACGCGCCGATGGAATACATGTTTTGACTTCTAATAAGGTCAACGAAAGTATCACTTTCATTTGATACGTAGTACTGATGGTGCATTAGTTTTACAGAGGAATTAATTAAACCGAAAGTGGAATTGGATCACGAAATAAGAGAATATTTTTAGAATGAAATTACTATGGATCAAATTAAGATAAAATCTTGGAAATTAATTAAATTGAAATTAGAATTAAGATATCATTTCATATATATATATATAAGAATTACTCGTTTAAAGTTATGAGATAAATGTATCTGCGCATTATTAACTGCATACAATTGGTGAACAACAGTTACGAAAGAGCCTATTAGCATGTAATTTCTGTCGATTAACCGCTGGGATGCGATTAATACACAAGAACATGAACACTGAACGCATAACTTTGCACGCTTTTGTCTGACCAGTTGTAACTAAAATTTAATACAGAATTATAATTGTAGTTAGAAAATATCATACCAAATTTCGCATATTTAAGTCATTGTATTTATATATATCCGGATATATCGCTCGACAGTCGGTACTCCCTTTAACAGATTTGGTTCAAAATTTGATAAGGATCTACTTTTTAATTACTAAAATTGTGAACTACATTTCATCTACCTGGCTCTTTACGTTTTGTTATTCACCGGTTCACTTGTGCTGGAACAAGAGAATTTTTTTGAGCAGAAGTCCTTTGATAAGCAATTATAATTTCAAAATCATGTTTTTCGACCCATTGAAATCTGAAGAGTGGAGATGCATTAAAATTTCGTATTCGAATTTTTTGACGATTAGAATACTTTCTCTTTGTATATTTCATATACGGCAAAGTAGAACATTAGTACAAATGCGGCAAAGTACCCATGAATGTTATGTCATGTTATACAGTATTACTAAATACTGTCTAAATCTACATGCTTATTATTCTTTTCTTTTAAATGAAAAAAAAATTATGTGTTTTCACTGAAAATTTCAAAATAAAGATTACATATGTCACAACTCATAGTGCTTTTTTTAAAAAGGATGTTGTTTTTTATCTGGAAATTGTGTGATTAGAAATGGGTGATGAAAAATTCACTCAATACTTTCTAAAGGTCAAATCATTGGATCTAGAGGTACCGAATTAGCTACATAGTTATTTTTTGGGTAGTAGGTGCTCATCAAGAAAAAGCTTTTCAAAACTTTAATTTAAAAAATTTATTGAATTTTCACATTTCTTCTCAATTAGCATTATTATTATTTGAAAAATATAACTACGCAGAAATTATTTTTATATAGTGATATCAATTTTATTTCCTTAAATTTCTGGAATCAATAAATTTTTAAAAATATTTGTGAATATATTTCGCAGCAATTGTTTTTCATTTTATTCATTTGTTTTTCATTTCATTCAATTTCATTTGTTTAGATACTGTGTCTACATTCATACATGTTAAGTATTGAAGTTGTCATCATCAATTATAATTATTATTTATTTTTATTATTCATAGTTTATTCTTTGAAATGGCAACATTGTTTGAATTCTAAAATGTTGTGTTTCTAATGCAAAATAAAAAGTGTCGTTAGTTTTGTTGAACGCTGGGATGACAGCCTTTGTAGCTAAAAATCTCTAAATCCCCCTCATTCAAACAAACAAACAAAGTGTTGTTAGTAAAAGATTGAAATCACAGGATTATATTGTGATTTTTTGGATTTATTTTAATCTAGCTCAAAACAACGATTTAGTTTATAGAATGATGGTATCATAAAGTATTTATTGAGCATTACGTAACACATGTTGTGACAAGATTTAATGCTTATTATAAGCATTTTATTGCTATTATAATTAAATTAAAATTTAAAAAATAAAATAAAGATAGAGCAATTACGCCAAGAGTATTATCATGCTGCGATGTTTCAGATTAGAAGTACGAATCCGTTTTGAATTTTTTTTATCCACCATTCGAAGGTCACTTGGTAATGTAATTCCGATACTGCAGTTCTTTCAAATGAAAGTTTATCGCTTTCAGATCTTATCTTTTCATGCCAATTATTCATAATATTCTCTTATATAACATTTATTGTGAGCAAAAGTTTAAAGTTATTTTATAATCCATAGCTTTTAACTAAAGGCTAATAGGAAATTATATCTGAGAATCAATTCGATGATTCGATATTCATTTCTATGAATTAGCCTCGAACACTGCTAAGGAAAAGAATGAAAGAACATTAAAGTTAAAAAAAAATTGCTTTTTTTTCCTATTTTATTTTTAACAAACAAAACTGGGAATTCGTAGAAGTTATATATAATCCACTGGGACAAAGCTGTAAGCCGATTTCTTGTAAAGCCAACCAAGCATTAAAAAAGGAAAATGAAAACACATTGTAGACATAGTAACGTATCTATAGATTATACATCAGAAACGCTCAAGGAAAACGAAACCGAGAGTAAGAAACAATAACAAAAATTCCCTGCGGGTTGTTTCAAATGCATTGATAATCCTTAAGAGATCTAGTAAAATGCAAAGCTGGTCAATAGTCTTCACTTGTTTGACAACCATGCAAACTTGGTAATTTTCAATAATGGCTTTATAATATGCTTGCAGTGTTACTGAAATGATATCGTTTCAGCTGAATTGTTTAAAAATGGTTTATTGCGTTATATTTCTTTTATTTGCTTTCTAAGAATACAAAAAGAAAGTTTTGCCGAAGTCACAAAAATTTCGTATCGAGTATTTGATGAATCTCTCTGCTTTTAAACTCTATTATTCTATAGCATTTACTTTTATAGACATATATGTCTGCATGAGTGTGTTTCTTATATAAGATAACTAAAAAAAAATGCATTGATCTAGGAGGGTGAAATTTGGAATGTGATACTTAAACCAAAATTGTAGTTCAGAATCAAATTTTGAACATAATCCTTCAATAGACCTTAAATATATGTTTCATTTTCCCCATTTTATAAATAAAGTGACACACGCACAAAAAAAAAAAAAAAAATCATAATTTTTTTACATGCGCTTTGTCATTTACTTCAATATATGCTTTCTCAGTTATTCTGTAAGATTATCTGCATCTTGTTGCTCATATTGAAGAAAATTATTATACAAATTTGTTATTGTGTTTATTTATAAGCTCGCTTCGCGCTTTAAATTAAAAAAAATATGATTGCAAAAAGCTTAAATTGTTAAAATTAGAGAAAATGAAAAAAAAAAAAGACTGTCATTATTAAATAGATATATATATATATATTTTTAATTTGGAGGTGGCTTGGAAACTTATTTTTTATATATATGTTTCGAATTTATATAGAAGGAAACATCACAACTATGAAATTAAAAGACAAAATTAAACGGAAATAAATTAGCAGCGGGAAGATAATTTTCTATATCTTTAAACGATTCCTGCTAATCTTTATTAATTTGAATTGAATACCTATCTAAGCAGTTTTTAAGTTATAAATACAATAATAAATTAAAGTGACGAAGCATTTATGCTCTTAAACTACTTTCGAAAGATCTCTCTTATAAAAAGATACAAAATAAAATATAAATTTAAGCAAAATGATAAAACAATTGTAAAACCTTTTTGACACATTTTAAATACTTAAAGTTCAGCAAAATTGTTTACTTATGAATCAGAAAACCAATTGAAAAATATTTTGTATCCCATTTCATCTGCAAGCAAATTTGAAAAGATAAAAAAAAAAAAAAAAAAAAACTTAAATAACCATGCTGAAATTTAAAGGAAGCTAATTTTTATTCAGAGAAATTTTAATTAGAGAGAAAGCACAAAAATAACGCTAAAAATACAGCAAAATTATTTCACCCCTTAAATTGTGTGGTATTCTAGGCAATTGCTTTCTTCGTTTATTTGAAAATCCCTTCTAGTCAAGAACATTGCCTTTAGTTGCATAACCACGTTTATTTTCGACTGTAAGTTATAAATAGCAACCTTACGAAATCGAAGATGAGAAAATGAACGCGATTTTTGAAAATAAAAAATTAGCTTATTTATAGAATCTCCCTTTTAAGAAGAAGAAAAATATATGTCAAAAATATGTAACTTTTTTTACTTGAAATTAAGTCATTTATACAATTTAATATTTAATTTATAATTGATACTGCTTTTTTAAGCTTTCATTTTTTTTATCTCATTAAATTATGTTTTTAATACTTTATGTAATTATTGAGAATGAAAGGCATTTTATGCCATTAAACTATAAACTTTTAAAACTGTTATGATATTTTGAATCTCTTTTAAGTTCATTGAGTTTATTTAAAACTAAATAAACTTTTATAAAAAATAAATAATATGAATGTAAGCAACTAAAATATATTCTAATATTAAAATAGGTACCCCTTCCTATAGGAATCCATCTAAAAAGGAAATAATCTTACATGATTTTTCTGCTTCAAGTAATTTAATAATTAGTTTAAAAATTATAATCTTATGATATAGAATAGAAATACATTGAGCGAAATACATTGCTCAAATAGAGCGAAATACATTGTTACAAATAAAAATAGAGCGAAATACATTGCTCAAAAAATACTCAAAACAACACTTTAAAACATAAAAAAATCATGGATTTATAAAAATATGAATAATTTATTTTAATTATAATTTTCTTTAAAAATTATTTTAATGTAAGGTTAATAATAAATTTAAGTGGACATTATTTTTTAATTGTTTCAGATTCTAAATTCAACATCATGAAGATATTAGTTTATTTTTAATTGTAATAAACAAAGACTAAGGATTATAATACAAAAAAATATATTGTTTTAGAGAAAATACCGTTTGTTTGAAAATAGAATAAGAATATACTTCTTTCATTTATACATATAACAAAATATATCATTATTTGAATTCAAGAAAAATAACCAAGCACAAAACCTGAACAGTTATTTTAAACCAGAACAAATCACGGATCTTAAAATCAATTAATCATTTTTTTTTTTTTTTTTTTTTTTTTACTATCGTTCTTTAAGAACAATTAAGAACATCGGTAACAATATTTTGCTCCGATTTTGGAAATTTCATCTCTGTTTTCTATAAATAACCGCCCTTAAAAATATTTTTCTTCCATCCCAAAAGACACATCTGGAATCAACACGTTATCTAAACGAGATCAGTGCCCGCTAGAACAAAACAGCGGCACCCACCAAAACAACCTGAAGCATGTGTTACAAAAGCAATCACAAAATGGACCAACCCAGTTTCGATTTCTAATATATTGCTAAGGTGACCCCTTTAGGCTCCTCAATGGACAAACAAATGAAAAAAAGAAAAATACAGATTCAGGATCATAAAGTACTATTCGTTAATTACGAAAGCTTTTCATCTCTACATTTAATAGGAAGAAAGTGGCCAACCAAAAACGGAGACATCTCTTGATGATTCGATAAGAACAGGTTCTCGAAAATTGACCGCGTTCGAATTTTGCTTCGCAAAAGCCATTATTAGTAACTGCTGCAGAATATCTCATTACTTGGCAGGTGTTCTTGATAGGTTCCATACACCATTGTTAGTACTGTCAATAGACTTCAAAACATTAAATCCCCATTTTCTGCCATCAAAACACTTACAACCATTCCATACGATTTTACAATCAAATTTGACAGATTCAAGGAAACTAAAGCGTAACGTTTGTCCATCATTGAAAATGCAATAAAATGCATTTGCGAAAAGTGAAGAAGCCATTAGATAAGAAAGAAATTCTTTTTGTCGATGTTGCTTTATGAATGTGAATGCCCTACTGATTTTATACAGAAAATACATTTATTAATCCAGTTGATAAAAAAAATATGAAAATATATACAGATGATAAATTTCAGTTCAAAGTTGTAAATTTTACCTAAAATATATATTTTCACACGTAACTTTTCATTCTGACACACGCCCTAAATAAAATTTATGACCTTTTTTTGTAGCAGTTTAAAATTTTTATTGAAGCTAAATTGGATCGGTCAAAAAAAAAATTAGATTTTTTTCCCCTTCCAAAGTGACATCCATGGCATATCTTTGATCAACTGCAAATACATTGCTCTTGGGATTTAAAATAAATTCCAGAATAATCTCCGTTTGGGGTTATTTTCATCACAAGAAAATTTACTCTATCAAGGAACTGAAAACTAGCAATATGTATGAAAACATTCTTCTAGAAATGTAATAACAATATTTAATATTTTTTTCAATTTGTGAGTGGCATCTACATTTATGAATATGTGTTTTAATGCAAAATTAAAATTCTCTGCAAAAACAATACATTTATTTTTACTTCCAGATCTATAAAAACTGTACTTCCTGACTACATTCCTGTTTAAGCCCAAAAAACATTATTAGATATTCAAATCATGCTGTTTTGCCCTCTATATGAAACCGAATGTTGTTTGCACAGCAACTGAATTATAATTCAAAGAATTGTGTACAAAATGCTAAGTAGAAAATTACATTTTTTTACCACTGTTTGTATCATTAAATGAAATAAAGTAGACTAATAGGAGAATTAAGTTCAACTTAACGATACAAAAAACAAATAGAACTCGAGATGAGTTTAAAACAATATTAATATACAAAATATGATAATTTATTACTTTGAACAAACCTCATTTTTTATAATATATAATAAAGAGAATAAAAACGTGTTTTTTTCTCAAACTTCTCCATTAGTTCATAATAAAATAGCCCATTTTTATTGTAGAAATGTAGGATTTTTGTATCTCCGGTGATTGCTGTGAATATATTATTCAAAGTGATTAATTTAAGACTATGGTAATAATTTGAAATCAAATATAATTTCTTACAAATCAATACTAAAAAAATTCTGTCAAATAAAATTTCTTCAGTTCATTTTCTGCAAAAACATATCTGTCTAACCCTTGGAATTTTTTTTTAATAATTACAATAAGTAATTCTTGCAGTTAATCAATATTTATACCATTTTGAAAACTTAAAATTGCGTATTTTGTCACATATTTTAAATTAAAATTAAAGTTGAGTCCAAGTTTATGCGATAGATATAAATTTTATGAAATGGAATATTTTGTTAATCATAGTTTGTAAAAATAAAAAGATAAAATTTGGTACTTGTCATCAATATCTAACCGAAACTTCATTACTGAAAACATTATGATATAACCGTTTCTTCACATCGGATAATCATACCATTTATCATGATATAATATAATATAAACGAATTATGGCATCGATTAAAGGTGAAAAAATACCATAATAAAAATAAAATATCTTCCTATGTTAATTTACTAAATAGATGATATTAATTTTTTCAGCTTAATACTTTTAATAATGTACCGCAATTTATGTCCCTTCAATTACTTCATACCATTTAATTGTTTATTAAAATCACAATATCTTGCTTATAATTTCAGAGTTGCAATTCATTATACAGAAATAATTACTTTCTCAATGTGAAGCTCTTCCTTTCTTCATAGCAACGAATAATTGATTGTAGCAAATGATTAAGATTAAGCATTTTAATCTAGTAAAATTAGGGGAAATATTTATAAATTGAAAATTCATCGAAGTGTTTTATTTTTCAGAAATTTCCCGTCCAAATTCAAAGGGAATTCAATTTCCAACTAGTCATTTTCATTTTTGCATCATTTTTATATTGCTTTAATAAAATAATACAATCTTCAAATTAGAATAGATCAACTTTGAAGTCCATTTTTAAAATTTTTTTGATATGGTTAGTGATATTTTTAATTCAGAACTGATGGGGTTAGGAATACATATTCTACGACGCATAAAATTTTGAATTTCTTTTAGAAATTTTCTGTATCAAAAATATATCTCTAAAAGAGAAGAAGAAAATGACGATTTGTTGCTTTCTATATCTGTTTAAGAAAACGCTTATGCAAGTTGTAACGTAATCGTGATTTCAGTATTACATTTCACTTTCAATATGTCACGAAGTACGTTAACATATGGCTAAGACAAACAGCTGGAAATAAATAAAACAGCTGTGGGCACGAAAATATGAATTTAGATCTTTTATTCACGTTAATATCATAAAAATGTATATACAAATATATTTTTTAAATAAACACCATTCTTCAAATAAGTAAAATTTTGTAATTTTTTGTGTGCATATAGTGCCAGTAATTATAACCGTGATTATTATAACAAATTAGATTGTTTTCAGTAGCGCTTTTCAGTATTAATGTTATAATATTTCATGCCAAACGGTTTATGAATTTGACTTTTACTTATAAGATAATATTTAAATCTGCCTCAGAATAAAATTTGAAAGTTATTTTAGATTATATTTGTTAATATTACGCATTAGAATTTCATGAATGAGATGAAGATTTTATTTTAGGGTTTTTATTTATTGAATGTTAATGAAAAAATAATGAATAGAAAAATAATGATTTCACTGAAGCATATAAAAAATTAATAAACTTAAATGTTATACCAAGGTCATTGATTTAAGCATATGAATCATTTGAATTCGTTTAGAAATTCATTAATTAGTCACAAATATTAATAAAATGAGAAATTTTTTCCTGATTCTATTCATTATATAATTTACGACTCTTTTTTATAAACTTTGCTTTTGTGATAAAGAATTACATTTGTTAATGATAAAAAAAAATTATTTTATATCTTTATTTTAGCAATAAGATAATGAATAGATTTATTGCATACGAATCATTTGAATTCATTTAGAAATTGATAACTAATTAATCTCAAATATTAATAAAATTAGACGTTTTTTACTCGTTTCTATTCATTTTATTTTTCATCCTTCAGTGAGTCGATAAACTGAGGACCAAGCAAGCTTGGAAACTAAACACTGGGGTTCAGCATTTGGCTGACCACCTAACCGGGACATCTGCCTTGCACCCCAAGGCCCTCGGTCAAGAAGGCAGATATGGGTATTGTAGGCCTTGGCCCACATGGGTTGTCATGCCACTGAGTTTAATTTATTCATTAAATATATTTTGATATTTTTTCACCTTTCTTTTCTGATTAAGAATGACATTTTCTAATGATATAAAATATTATTTTATATCATTAATTTAGCTTTGAGGTAATGAATCGATTTATGCATATGTACCATTTGAATTCGTTTAGAAATTCATAAATAATTAATCTCAAACTTTAATAAAATGAGATTTTTTTATCGATTGTATATAATTTCAACACTTTTTTAATAAATTTTGCTTTTGTGATCTAGAATTACATTTTCTAATGATAAAAAGAATATTATTTTACATCTTTAATTTAGCATTGAGGTAATGATTCGATTAATGCATTTGAATTCGTTTAGAAATTGATAACTAATTAATCTCAAACATTCATAAAATAAGTCATAAATAAATTCATGCATAAATAAATAGTTTTTTCTCGATTCTATTCATTATGTAAATTTTGAAATTATAAATAAACTTTGCTTTTGTGATCAAGATTTACATTTCCTAATGATAAAAAATGTCATTAGCTTTTCAACAATTATACTGTTTACCATGGTTACATCGTTGATAAAATCATCTAAATATTGTGTGACTAAAAATAAAAGGTACATAATAACTCTTGAATCAATATAATTACATTAAAAAAAATGTTGCACTTTTTATCCAATCACATTTAATTTTTAAATTTTTAACGCGAAATTAGTTTTATAAAACATTGTTAAGTATACTTAAAATGACTTTTATGGTTACTTAATTTTCATTTATTTTGAAGTGAAAATGGAATCTTTTAAGCTAATGCATTTTGATGCAAAACTAGTTAAAACTGACATTTTTAGAGACTGATCATAAATTTCTAATAATCTGATAAAAAGATAAAGTTCAAACTACCACTAAACTACAAATATAATTAATATATCCGCGAACTTTCCAGTTCATTGCAAATAAATGTAATATAGGTTACGGTGACAGTTTTTTTCTATCGCTGTGCATTGGTCTTGCCACATTCCCAAACCAGTTCTTTATTTTCATTCGAATTCTTCTAATACTTAATCCTTTCTCAATTCTCAGACACCCTTTTTTAATACCACAAACGTAATAAAAAATACTTTTAAATTATAAATATTTTATAAGTTTATACTGTTAATCTAAACTTGCGTATTAATGTTCAATAAATCAGATTTTTTTCCCAAAAACTGTTTTCTCTAATAAATCATTTCCCAGATTTACTATGAGAAAATCCATAGCCCGTATGAAATGGACGTTTTTTTTTTTTTTTTTTTTTTTTTTTTCCTCCAATAAAAGGAATTAATTTACTAACCGCCTTTGGAAATCTGCGTCTTCGATAATTATGCTGATTCTGCCTAATTTCACTGTTAACTTTGCTTCTAAATTGAATATAATTAATACTTCAATCAATTTAGAATTAGTTTTGTTTAAAGATATAATTCTCATTTTTTTTCTGATTTAATTTTTGTAAACAATAATGAAAATTTTATCATATCTGTAATGACCACAATTAAACTATTTTAATTTTAAATATTATCATATTTAATGATGATGTTAAAAATAATTGAAATCAGGTAACTACAATTAGGTAAAATTTCATGAATTTCTTTTACTACTCATAAACTTAAAAGTTCTAATGATGTTTTTTTTTTTTCATATTATAAAGTAGTTTTGCGCACATTCTTTAAAATGTATTTTATATTTTTTCCTTTATCCATTTCAACTTTAAAAATGTTGATAGGAATTTTTACACAGCATGCGAATGTAATTATATTTGCATTCCAAATAAATCATCCTTTCAATCTTCCCTAAAATTTTCTCTTTACTGTTTAATACAATTTAAGCAAGTTAATAATGAAAATAGTATAGATGAAGATTATTTGGGATCAAAATATTATAATAAAAATTATAAAATTTCTATAAATAATAAAGCAGAATGCCTTATTAAATTTGAGTGTAGGTCTGCCTTAGCACTCTACGTAACAGACCATTTGATCAAGAATTACCAAATTTGGCACAAATATAATTTGGAGTTGTAAATGTTCACTTCACAACGATTTCTTTGAGATTTTAAACTCAATTTAAAAATTGTTTTCTTACTGATAATCTTACTGAAAAATTAAATTTTCAATTGATTTGAAATCAATATCACAGTGTGTATATCTTATTCACATTAAGATACAAACAGCAATTTTTACTTTCTCGCATTTGTGAAGAGAATATTGCTAATTCTTCAAACCTTCTCGAGTTTGAAAAAGACATTTTTGGCATTATGTCTATCTGACTCAAAAACGCTTCGAACTAGACAGATGAAATTTGGTATATGGACTTAAGACCAAGTTTGTGAATTTCAATTAAAATTCGAACAAAATGCATTTTAGGAAGTCTGTCTGTCCAGTTGTCCGAGTACAAGTAAATACGAAAAATACAAAATGCAAAGAGCTAAACAGATAAAATTTGGTACACAAATTTAGCACCTAAATTATCAAAATCAAATTTTGTACAAAATCTGTCAAAATTTTGACCTCTGTCAGTTTGTACTTTTGCCTACATGCTACAAAAAAAGCAAGATGTGATGATTTAAATTCATAAAATTTAGTATGTGATCTTTTGACTGCAATTATAGGTCCGATTCAAATTTTGACTTCAATGGACTCATCCGACTTCGTTCGGATTAAAGTAAAATGTTTCAGTAAAAATTCTGAATCCACGCCAAATTTTGTAAATATTGATTACCAATTCCAATGCAAAGTATTCGTGAACTTACTCAAGGTCCACAATTTATTACGGAGTGGGAGTTGAGGATAAGCCTTTATCGGTGAATATGTGGGAAAGTTTCAATTAAACCACTTCCACAGATTAAAGAAATAATCAAACTGTCGCTTAATGTCTTGTAGTTTGCTTACGCAGGTATAGTGATCAAATTGTCATTATCTCATTATTTTACATAGCACTTGTCAAGGAATTACTCAAAATAACAAACAAAGTGGTATCCTTCGCTAATTTAAGTTTAAATAATAAAATAAAAACATACTTTTTTAATTTTTTTTTTTTTTTTTTTTTTTTTTTTTTGTAGATGCATCGCTTTGTTCCTTTATTTAAATCTTTTTTTTTCTTTCTTCTTTACAAACTGTCATTACCGAGTTAGTAGTTTGATAGAAAATAAGACGTTACATCATTTTATGCGACAAATAAATCAAGAAAATTCTTCAGCACTTCCATATGCAGAAAGCATTTAAAAAATGAATATTACGTGAATATTAGCAATATATTATATTTTATAACGAAATTCATGGCATTTTCCTCCGATATTAAAAATAGTTCCAAAAGTATTAGAGCAAAAAGAATCTTGTCGTAAAACTATGCATGAAGTTTTACTTTTCATGCTTGCTTACGCGAGAAGATTTTGAGAGTTAAATTTTTGTAAATTCAATCAAAATATTTGCCTCATACTTTTTGAAGAAAAAAAAATATTTATATAAACACATACGTGAATTTTTAAAAATTCTTTATTATTATTTACTAGCTGATAACCGGCGGGTTGCTGCCACAGAAGAAATAATTTTGGAAATACCGTTTGAAACTTCAAATAGCTAACTTGTTTAATTAGGAATGATAGAATGAATGATATTTATTTTTTTGTCGATTACGAATATATTCATTGAAATTGAATGACATATAAAGAAGAGGGATAATTATATTTATTCTTTTTTTTTTACTTTATTATTCAAGTGCTTTAGGATAGACAATATTTTTTTCGTCTTCAGCAAAAATAAATAAATTTCTTGGCTATCCGAATCGTGAGCATCCAACATACAACTGGCCATATGAAAAACGTGGATTTTCTAGGTTCAATCCGCACACTTGAAGTGATTGACTTTGCACCTAGTTGATGGTCATCGAGAATGCAAGTCAATTGGGGAGTTGCTTTTAATTATCGCAGTTCAAGTTTTTAGAGTAAATTTTTTCCATTTATGAGATATTTTTGTCATCTTCGACATTACTTTAAATATTAATTTTAGGTTTAGTTATTTAGAGCTCTTTCTGTTAATTTTTTGTTTGCTCAAATGTGTTGAGAATTTTACAGCAAAATTTCGGATTATTACATAAGTTTATAACAAAAATTAAAAATAAAAATAATTAAATTGCTTGGAAAATTTTCTTTTTGCAAGTCAACAATTAAATATATTTGAGATATTTGAATTATATTTGTGTTTTTTTCTCACTGTTTCACGTTAGTTGGTACAAAATTTTCTTGTCATTAATGATTTTATTACAATCAGCTGAGTAGAAGAGCTCCGGTGATAAGATTCAACTAAATATCCAACAAAGAAAACGATTTTTTTTTCTAGCACCTTACCCAAACTTTAAACACACAGTTTTCAGGCAATTAACTTTTAAGGAATGTTATTAAATTCATGCTGCAATCGATTTGTGATAAAATTTATCTAATTCCAAAATTAGTCTTACTAAATTCTCAAAAATTATAACTTTTAATTTAAGAATATAATATTTAAAAAATATCAAATTATAATATTATTCATATAATATTTTTACTTTTTAAACTTCTTTTTTTTAAATAAAATATTATAACATATAATTAGAATAAAAAAGTTTTTAAGGTTTGAAAAATTAATAATAAAAGAAATAAAATTAATATTAGCACGCACTAATATTAAAAAACTTTTTTTTGTTTCTAGTTAGCATATATTAAATTTTCTATCTAACAAAAAATAATAAAATTAATATCTCTGACACTTTGTCAGAGTTCAACAACAACAACAGCAAAACAAAAAAACCAAAAAAACCCGACAATTCTACAGGATCTAACAATTTTTTAAATGTAAACAAATTTTCATTCAAAATTATAAACGAAACTTTTAAAACGACTTTATGAAAAATGATTCTTTTCATATATTGAAAGCGTAAACATTTAAATGACAACACTGATATATCAAAGCAAAAAATATATATCTTGAATTCAGAAGAATTATTTGTTTTTTATTAAAGGAAAAATTATTTTTTTTTAAATCTGATATTTAGAACGATTTTCATAATTTGAGATACATTCTTAATTACAAAAAAATAAAAAAAAAAATATCTCAAGAAAATAAAAAATAATAATAAATCATCTTGATTGTATCAGCAGATAATTAGGAATTTATTTTGTATTTGAATGCTTCGCTTCTGGAAAACATTTAGAGAAAACGTAGAAACTTATTTTTGAGATTGCTCCAATTGCAATCTTGGCCTATAAACAATTCTACATAGTTTAAATGCTATTCTATTTCAAATTTTTTTAAAATTTGCATCGTCATTTGTATTAAAGAAAAAAGCTAAATATTACTTAATAAGTAGGAATTAGTTCTTAAACGAATTGGTTTCAAGGAACAAAATTCTGAGAATGGCGAATTTTTATTACCAGAGATTTCCATTTATAAAAAGACCAACGTAATAATTTTGTGCTTAAAAATTTTTCCAAATCAAAGCATAATTCTACATAAGCTTTAAGCTAAAAAATAATAATAGCAAATCAGATTATATTTATAAATATCACTAATGTTTCTACTAATACAGAATAAAAAACAGTTAGCAATTCTGTATGGGAAAAGAAACCTGACAAAGTTCACTCATATACCCGATTGCTGTGTTAATTTCGCCGATTTTTATTTCATTTAATAGTTTGTGAGTTTAAAAACACCATCACTTGTCCTCTCCGTTCTCTATTTTCTAGAGGTACAGCAAAATAAAATCTTAACTTAATTTCCAGCCTGAACAAATACTACTTCAATGTGTATTCTGTATAGGAAAAGAAACCATGACAGAGTTTACAATTCCAATTGCTGTATCAATTTCGCCAATTTTTATTTAATTTGAAAGTTTGTGACATTTAGAAACGACCTCAATTGCTCTTTTCGTTCTCTGTTTCTTAGAGGTACACAAAATAAAATCTTAAAATAATCCCTAACTTGAAAGAACTAGACTGATTTCGTCACTTTTATTTCCTAATTAATTTCATTACCACACAAACATAATAATAACCGAATCAGCATGCTTTGCGTTCATTGGGTACGTATAATTTGAAATAAAACTTTCATCTGGTATGAAAAAAACGTAGTTCATCAAAGTTGATTGACATCACTAAATTAATTCAGCTGTTCGTCCAATATGGTGTAAGAACAGCTGGTTGCTTAAGGCAGCTGATAAAGATTAAAAAAAATGGGTAGCGACCAAACTTCAATCTTACTGATTCTGGAATCAATAACCTTGTATCGTTATATCGAGAGCGATAGACCCAACTGATATGCATAATTGGTGTAGAAGATTTTAAGATGCTCTGTACGATCTATTATTACTTAGCGATTAAAATTAGAAATCATTTCTGTCGATGAATTTGCTTAAGGGAAATTAATATGTAGGGCAGATGTGAAAGTGTAAACAATCTTTGTTAATTTGTTTTCCATGGGCGAAACAGTTTCCTTTTCATTCAGTGCTCTTAATGCTAATCACGTTTAGGCTGATATTTTTTCCGGTAAGTGAACTGAAAATGATATATCACACGATAATTAAATTAAATCTTCTTTGAAATCTTAAAAGGTAAACAAACTTAGCACAGATGTTTTTTTTTTGTTGCTATTTCGTCTATAATGAACTATTTTATAAGAACGTTTTTGATGAACGTAAAATGTCGGAAGCGCTCTAAATGTGCAGAAACATTTAAATGAATTGCACGAGCAGTATAAGAGATTTTTTATCTTGCGAAGTTTATTTTTTTAATTTATATTTTAGTTTCGCTGAAAGTGTTTTATAGTAATTTTTAAATTAAATCAAGAATTTTTAAACTAAATAAATTCAAATATAATATGTAAAATTTTTATAAACCTCCACTCTCAAACTAAAGCCAAGCAAAAGCATCTAAGTTATAACAACTGTGATGAGAAGCCTTATCATCATTTTATAGGATATAACTTTCGTTTTACGAGAATCAACATAAAATTGCGTATTCAATAAATTAGGATTTTTAAGGTATCGCCTAAATTCAGGAAAAATTTATATGACTGTTAAACTAGTATAATTAAAAAGACAATTTATTAAATTTTGAAATGGTGAAAAATTTATTTGCGTGGGATAATATTTTAGAAAATTAAAATTAATTAACTTAATTTTTAATTAATTAAAATTTAAAAACAATCGCGCCTAGATGCATATTCCCACACTCCAATATATATATATATATATATATATATATATATATGCAGCATTTGGTAGCTATAAGTCAAATGGTCTAGCTTGTAGAGCGTCAATCCACACTCACGTACAGATAAACACACAACAAATACCCATATTTATTTTTATTATTAGTAGAGATGATATTAAAGTACTTCTGTGAGTTAATTTCAAAAAGTATTTTTCTGTAATTTAATAAAACATTTGGACGAAATTTTAAACGTATAATTAAAATAATTATCTGAATAATTTTATTCATTTAAATTTCTTATTGAATGCAATTAATTGTTGCTTCTCTTGAAATCCTGATCTCCCTTTTCTTTTTTATTTATCTACAGTTGAGCCTAAAAGAATCTGGGACGAAAATATGATTGCATTTTTTTTTTAATCAAGAGAAGTTTTAAAAACTTTTGTGTAAAATATAGATGCATTTCAAATATATAATCCACATAACCTTAAATACATTAGTTAAAAATAATCAGGATAATAAGAATTGGTTATATTCATATCACTTTCTCTTAAACCGCGTATTTGAAAGGTATAATATTTTGTATACTGACATTTTATTTTATTTATCCGAAAAAATAGGCATTTAAAATTATTTTTGAAAAAGTACGTAGTTTAAATGCGAAAAAGAATAAATTTGGTTAATTCAGGTAATTGCATGGTAGGAGGGAAAGGTTATTAACTAAAAAACCGGCATATCATTTAAACAAATTTTTTATAACGAGATGCATATATGCGTAAAATTTTTTAAGTAAGTTAATTAAAACCTTATAGTTAAAAAGTCCAAACATTTTTTTTTATGGATTTTAAAATTATTTGTTATCTTAAATGCAGTTGCAATTTATTTTGTTTCATATTAAAGGATTTTCGTAATTTAATTTAAAAATCACTGCGTGGCAATTATGAAAAAGTTATCAATGGTTATGCCAACTATAAGAAAATATAATTTTTATATATAATTTTAAAAAGATATGCAAGAAATTGTATTTCGGCAAACGAATTCTAATACATTTTTTTATCGGAAATTGCTTTTTATATAGGTTTTTAAAAGTTTAGAGAAATGAAAGAATCTGAAGTTGAAGACACGTAATAAAATATATTATATTCCTTAAAATTATGGCACAATTTATAAAACGTTATGAATTAGCATAAAATCCTTGTTAATACTGCTATTGAGGATATGATTTTTAAGTAGAAAGGCATCAAAAGTTTATTATTAAAAAATTAATCATGTCTATTAATAATCTATTATTATTAATCTAAGATTATTAAAAAATTAATAATCTAAGTTTATTATTATTTGGTAAATTTTCATGCATGTAAATTGGATAACATAAGTAAATTACTGGCCATAACAGACCTGTAACGTATTAGAAGTTTTCATCCCTAATATAACAATCTGCACACTAAAAATTTTATTTGAAAACGATTAGACAAAAATAAACAAACATAGACGTTAATATATGTGAAATATATAAAATAAATGAATAAATTCTAAACACAAATGACAATTAATAAAATATAATTGGTCAAATAAAAACTTGACCGTTCATATTTTTTTTTTTGTTTGAATACGAAATGAATCATGTCCACCCACAAAAATAAATAAATAAATAAAACTAATAAAACTTTCAAACATTTTGTTGTCCAAAAGTTAATATCCCATGTGTAATAATTAAGGTCAAAAAATTTGTAATCTTGATACTTTCTTTAATAATTTGTTAATGTTAAATCATACACTGGTAAATTTATTTCATTTAAAAAATTAGATACTGCAATCGAATCATTTACAAAAAAGTGATTAAATAATTATATATTCAACGGCAGATTTTAAACTAGATAACTGTCTAAGTCTGAGAGGAGACCGCGATAAAGTCGATCTTAGTTGTCAAATTAATAAGTTTGTAAAATATACAAATTCTATTAATAATGAAATATTAGGATAATATTCTTAAGCAGAATAATTTACCAGGTTCCTATATGTTTCATTATTTTCACTTAATTAATAGAAAATTTTTAAACACCGGATCTCTGCTTTAATGATATTGAGTACAAAAGTGGATGATGGACAGTGTGGAATCATAATATATATATATATATATATATTTAGAAAGTTAAATAAGGGTTAATCAAAAATAAATCATTAAAATATTGACAATTTGAAGCTAAATTAATCATCTTATTAAAAAAAAAAGGGGGGGGGCTGATCACTGCCTAGTACCGCTGTATAACTCCGCCAATGTGTATATTTGAAATATCTTGATTGTTATTTGCTTTATGGAATGTATTGCTTAATATTTAGCTGTATTATTATATTATTATTTTGCACAAATTTCATACAGATATTAACTGCAAAGATTTATACCGATGAAAGTCGAAGTTTTTAATACGTTAAACAAATACTTCTGTTGGTAGTTTTTAAGAGCATAACTTGTAAGCACATAACAGTATAATGAGGTTAAATGAGGCACAAAAATTGTTTAGATAACAGACAGGGTGCTTTTGTCCTCTTAAGAGTCTTATTATTGTTTCAAAACGAATAAAAGAAAATTATTCGCGACGACCCCAAAATGTATTAACTATTATTCACTGCTTTGATAAAAAAAAAATCCTGAATGTGAACTTATTGGCATTGTTTTATTTATTTATGCAAATAAATTACGTAGCTCATTGTCGTTAAGTTTGTCCGCAAATTACAAAGATCGATTTTCGAAATCTGATGATTATGTGAACGAGTTTCACTTCCAAATAAGCTTAATCATGATTCTTATTTGATGATTCGTTAGATAGAGAGAAGTTCAGCCATTATTCTTAATAACGATTCGAAATTATAACTTCTCGTCTATAATTATTCGAAATAAAATGAATCGATATTCAAATGAAGTCATTGAAAAATGATATCGATATATGAAATTTGCAATCTTAATTGATTCATGCAAAGAAGTTAATATCGTGGTATTGCATCTAGGCTTCTAGAGTGATCATGAAAATGTATAAACAAAAAAGTTCCTTCATAATAGAAAGCGTCCGCTCAACCTACAATTCAATAACAATGTCGATTGGGAAGCCGCTGAATCAGACTCTGTCGCTCTTATACTGACCTTCATTCACAAAAGAAAGAGAGGAAATCATTATAAAAGAAGAGTAGCAAAGAGAAACAAAAAGCGATGAGGCGGGAAACTCATTTGAACTTTACAATTGCTGCCACGGGCCACGAATGAATTCTGGACAACACGCCTGGTTGTAGGGATGTGACTGAATAATGAAACAGAATTGATGTCACGCCTATTGTTTTCTTGAATGAAGCATCTTAGAACGGAAGGTGTCTAGCATCTTTGACCAGAGGGATAAACCAACCTTTTCGTGAACTAGAGCCTGATGTTAGACTAGATTATCGACTATTTTATTCTTTAAATGATTAATATAGAATGATTTTTTAAAAATTCACCTTTTTATTTGTTACGAATTGAAAAACATGAATTGAATCAATTAACAGCAAATTAAAAAGTGTATATATTATGAGATAAAAGCAGAAGTGAAAATCCTATTACAGAGTCAATGTTTGGAAAAAGTGTGCTACTGAATGTTTTGGTGAATGTTTGAATTCCAAAATAAAATTTAAAAACATTGAATTAAACAATATTGTTAAAATTATGATATAAAAATTATACTTAATGAAGTCAATTTCATTTCCGTAGTTTTTTTAAATTTGAAATGAAACAAAGGTAATTTTTGTAAGATAATTGCTTTGGAAGAAATGAACACCAATTTCCTTAGGTAAGTCAACGATTACCCATCTGATGATAGTTAATCTCATATTTGGAAATAATCTTCTATTTGAAGATTATTTCTTAGTTTATTTCCTCTGACTATGGACTATTTTGGTGTCTCGTCGAATCCTTTTCATAACATTTAATAATATATTGCAGATCTATCAATTAACTAAGGGAAGTACCCAATTCAATGCAGCTGCAAATATATGCTATGAATATAAATATAGAGAGAGATATAGATTATCATATGTCTAGATTTTATTTAATAGAAAATAAAACTTTCTTTCAAAGAAAAACCAAGAAAGTATTATTTCTAATGTAAAATAGAATGAACATTGAATATACAAACGAATGACAGAAAAAACAATTTAGTGAAAAAAAATAGAACAATCTTTCAAAGAAAGATTGCCAATATAATGTTTTTTTATAAAATATATATTGTACTTTCTATCGAGTGCTGTTGAATATTTTATATTTTAGTAATACCATAATTTTTATTTCATTTTCAATATATGATTAACAATTATTTTGAGGAATTCACGAGGTTATGGAGGATAATTAACAATTATCTTTCATATTCACGAAAAATAGCTGAAAAATATAGAAAAGGACCGCAGTTTCCATCTACCAGCATATAAACGTCCTTCTTTGACATGAAAATAATCTAAAGTAACTAAAAGATATTTTAACGATAATTTATCGCCTAATCGTAACCAGGAGAAGTGAATTGCGTTATTCAAAGAATTCGAAGAAAGAATCGAAATTTTGGTGTCCCGATTGTTAGGTTGCTTTGTGTATGCCTCATTGTTTCGAGAAATACTACAACACAAAATAAATATTTTTAATTTGTTTCATTAACTCTTTGTAATTGAAAATAATTGATTTATATATTTTCTAATTATGTCATAAAATATTTTGTCAAAATAAATGATCAACAAGTGAAAAGCGATTTCCATTTATTATTTTAAGCGCAATGGGGGCTTTCACAATGGAAACTTTTGATCCTTTGGAAAAACTTTTATTAAACTTGTGAAACGAGTTTAATAAAAGTTAATTTCACGTTAACAGGTTAAAGTGGTGTAAAAGTAATTTTTATGCAACAATATGCTTCTAAATTATTGCGGGAAAAGTTGAAATTACAATTTTTAATTAAAAGTCTAATTAAAATTTCGAAAAGAAATCTATATTTCCTGGTCTTCTCATAAGAACATTTCGAAAGAATTTGGCATCATACCAATCTATCACGCAATTTTCAGCCGATAACCATTATCATGTTAAAACTAGTAATAATGAACCCCAAAAAAATTCTTAAAAAGAAAACAAAATTATAGGAGATGAAACAATATCTGCTGCAGCAAATTCTACGGAATTATATCTTTACGATTAATTAATAAGTAGAATTACCCAGATCTATTATTAAAACAATAAAGGGAAAATTATGAATTTTTGACAATAAACATTTTCTACATGATGTGATATGCATAAAAATATATGTTTAATTTTGTTTTAAGTTTCTCGCACCTTTCATAATATGAGGGTCACTCTGAAATTTTAGGTTTTTAAATTTATACTTACAAAATTTTAGGAGTATTCAGAGTAGTGTCCTCCAACATCAATGCACTTATGTAAGTGAATTCTCCAAAAATTAAATGCCCCAAACCTTTTATTTCTTGGAATCGATAAAAATTGCATTTATAGTCTCATCAATCTCATCTTCGGAATAAAAACGACGTCCACGCAAGTTCTTTTTTAGATTAAAAAAATAGCCAAATGTCACACATAGTTAGATCGGGTGAAAAGGGTGAATGTTCTATCACTTTGATGTGTTTTTGTTTAAGAAACTCAATTGTCATTCTTGCTGAATGAGAAGATGCTTTGTCATAATGGATTATGAGTCCTCTAACATTCATTTCTTGAAGAATTTCTTGAAGCCATTTTGTACTGTAACAGTTAGCCGTGACTGCCTGCGGTCCTTTCAGCTTGATGGCTTTGATCAATCCTGTACTTCTAAAGAAAACTGCATACCTTACTTTTTGTCATGGCACGTTGTCTTTTCACCATTGTGGAGCAAGGGATCATCTTTAGAGTCATACTTTATTTTCTTGAAATGTTAGAACGTCAAAAAAGTGGTAAGAATTTTTCATCACCAGGTAGGATTTTAAAATTATGCTGTGGCCACCATCTTGAAGTAATTTAAGGATTTCTTTACTGATTCTGATACGCTCTTCTTTTTGGTGCGCAGTTAAATTACGGGGAACCCAAGAGCAAACTATTTTTTTTTCATGTGCAATTCATCATGAATAATTTTATGTGTGCGGCGGATCCAGTGTAAAGTTTTTTCGATATCATTCGATAGGCGCAACGATTATCATCGATTACATTATCCGGGGTTACTATTGGCAACGGCAATCTTGTATGCTCTTTATTCTGAAGAGAGTTGCGACTTCTGTGAAATTCTGTAAATCATCTGAATGCGGTAGCACGAGATGGACCTTCATTTCTAAACAACTAATTGTAGACGTTGAATGCATTATTCTTGATTTATTCCTACTTTAAAGTCTTAGAACGATAATGATAACACGATAATGTTCTCGCGCCAGTTCTTCCTTCTCCCTAAAATTCATTCTACTCTAATCTGCTTACAAGTGTCCAATAAAAAAATCGCCTGCTAGGTTAAAATGGTTCATGCTTTCAAATCTAATACATTAATTTTTTTCTGCCATTTATCGTCTGCTCGAATCTCAAAAATTTCAGTGATCTTTGTATTATGTAATCAGTTCAGCAAACGTTTTGTTTCTCAAATAATTTCTTTGTTTTGATTTTCTAAAAATTTTATTCTCAATCGATTGAAATTCCCAAATAAAACAAAACATTGGAAAACAAAGTTCTGATTGTTTATAGAGAAACAATTTCTTACTTAAGAAATATTTATTTATGAGGAAATATTACTAAAGAAATATAGTAAATTGAAGTTTTTAAAGATTAGAGGACAGTAAAAAAAATGACAGACACTAAGCAAACAATAAAATGCAAAAATCACTTTAAAAAATACTTTAGCAACAAGCTATGACTGCAAATATTTTCCATGGACAAGAACTCAATTTATAGACATTAAATTTTACAGAAAAATATATTTAGAATTTTCTTAAAAATAAAGGTTGATATCTTTAAATTTACTTTTCCTGTTATTATTCTTCCAATTATAAATTAAAATATAAATTATTTGCAGAAAGTTAAAGTTGAAGTCAAGCAACAGATCAATTCTGAGGAAATCCATTAGAATAAAATTCTGTATTTAAGTAAAAGAAAAAAAATCACTTAAAGTTTGTATGTTTAGTGTCATTTTCTTCATCTAGGAAGAAAATTTGAAAGTAAGTGCCACTTTCTTCATAAAAAAAAATCGTTTTACGTAAGTTAAATTAAGAAGTCAATGACAAAAAAATATTTATCAAAAAAATAAATTAAAATAAATTGACTGAACCGAGGAAGAAAAAATTTATTTTAATGTTCATAATTAAAGTTTGCAAAAATTACTTGACTTTTGTAGATAAGTTAAAGTATATATTTCTAACGAATAATTTTTTTAAAGCTGTATATAAATATTGTAGAATGACATTAGTTTTAATACCATGTAAATACTCATGTCCAATGCTAATTATTTAACAAAATCTTAATAAATGTAAAAATTAGAATAACTTTTTCAACCACAAGAGTAAAAAATATAGGTAATATAGGTAAATATATTCAAATACTTCATGCGTATTCTTTTGCCAAAATATCAAAAGAGAACATTTTGACCGAAATCATAAAATATAGAAAGTAATAGAATAACTAACAAATTCTTTTTGGATGAAAAAATCGCTAAATAATAAGGTAACGAATGTTATAAAAGTAAATTTCTTATGAAAGCAAAAATAAAAAAATGAAAAACGAAAATAAGTATTTATTTCTAAAAATGAAAAAAAAAAAAAAATGGAATACTAAATCTTAATTTTTTTTTTAAACTCTTCTAAAT
Organism: Argiope bruennichi; assembly: GCF_947563725.1. Lineage (NCBI taxonomy): Eukaryota > Metazoa > Arthropoda > Arachnida > Araneae > Araneidae > Argiope > Argiope bruennichi. Next base: position 107,068,500 of record NC_079151.1, on the reverse strand, counting down.
TTCTTTTATAATTTTTTAGTGGAGAACTTAATTAAAATTTATTAGAAATAAATTAGTTACATTAAATGTGATTCTATGAAAGTTTTATAAAGACAGATAATACTATGAAATGCAAAAATACAACATTTTAAAATAGAAATAACAAGTAAATTTTCGCATTGCGAATAATTAATTTTTGTTCTTATATTTCCTAAATAGAATATACCTCAAAATGAATATCTATTTTTTAAAAAAATTAAAGTTAGCAAAAACGATCGAATTATGACAATAGCTGAAGCTTTTTGACAGATTTTATCAAAAACAATCCTCAGATCAAAGCAAAAATTCGAGACAAAATAACTACAATCAATACTATCAGTTACAAACCTGCGATGCTGAAAACTGTCTGCACGCCGCTGGTTTCATGTTCACTTACTTCCTAAATTTCGATAGCTAAGCATAAGTTTCGTCCAGAAAACTCTTCTAGTGATGAGAGCCCTGGAGAAAGGAGAGCAAAGGAATGACAAAAGATTTCCATTTCATGCCGATACCCTTTATAGATCTTAGGATGGGCGGTTTACTTCCCTTTCATATTTAGGACACCCTCAAGGTTAGTGAACAAGAACGGATTCTCACTGCCAGAGGGTAATGAGCGAGTGAAATGATTTTTAAGAGCTTCAGAAAGAAAAAAAAAAGAAAAAGAAAAGTCTACTATTCCAAACACGCTTCTAATGAGACGATTTTCATCCCCAATTAGCTAGCTATCCTTTCGATAATCCGCTGTGAATATAGATCGAACAGGCCCATTGTAAAACGCTCTTTATTTTTCTTATCGGATGAGCAGAGGTTTAATCTGCATATGTCCAAGTGGTTGGATTATGGTGTGATCTTTGTTCCCTTCTTGGAAGAACAAATTTGCGCAGACGATAGTTTCGTTGTATTCTTTAGAACACGAACTATTCTTTATTAGTTTACTTTTTAATGAATGCTTTTTAATAGAACATAATAGTGTAACCGCAAGTTCTTTTAATAATATTTTATTTAAAGATCTATTTTTATGTAATTAAAAAGTGCAATGAAGCATTTAATTGTGAATAAAAGACATATAGATAAATCCATTTCTATGTAAGGAAAAATGATGGATCATTAATTTTATGAAAACGTTATACAAAACAATTAGAATAATTCTAAGATACGATTTTATCTAATAAACCTTTTCTGTAGTAGAAGAAAACAAATTTTCTTTTTATGCAAAGCTGTAAAATAGCCAATACGCTTTTAAAACAATATATTTAGGAAGAATCAAATATTTTAATTTTGAGCAGCAATAATAACTATGAGCAAAAGACACAGTTTCGGTCTCTAAATTCATAAATTTTTAAGTTTTACTTTGTACAGTGTTTCTAAAAATGATCGTATTGTGAAAAATATTAAACAAAATACTAAATATTTTGCAAATTAAAAAAAAAATATATTTTAAGAAATGTTCCATTTGCTGCACATCTTCATAATTCATGTTTTTAATAGCTATTAAAATAATCAGATGAATGCATATGTAGGTGCATCAAAAAATTACAGAATTATCTTTGTAGAAGATCAACAAACGATAGTGCATTAAGTAAACAAGCATTTACAACGACCAGCAATGTTGCATTATTAAATTAATACTGGCAGCTGCCATAAAAGTGTGTTTGCGATCATGAGTGAATTATTATCTGCGACAGATAGACAGTAATGTAGAAAGCATGGATAAATAGTAAAACATTAAACAGATCTTGCGTTGCATCAAATTCAGAAATCTTAGTATAAAGAGACAGTGAATAGTGTACAATATCTCGAGTAATAAAGACAGAGGCACCAAGTTTCATTAAATTCGTAGCTTTGATTACCTCAATCACAGGTCTAAACAATCGATAAAGATTTTTATAATGAAGCCTTGCAACATTTGAAGAAAATCAACCGAATAAATTCTAAGATGTGGGAATAATAGGACTTTCCACAGTGACAATGCACCCCATCAACTATCACTCGTAATATGGGAACTTCTCGCTCCTCACAAAATACCATCGCTTGCATATCTATCTTTGCACCAGATTTTACATCCATTGACTTCCTTCTTTTTACCGAGATAAGTCGCAACTGTGAACTGAAGATTTCTCACATCATTGGAGCGATTAAGCACAGAGTAGAAAGTAATGCACTTGCTTATATTCTACTCTTTGAGAAGCATTGGGATAACCCTCCTAAGAATTTAAAGATTTTTTTTTAACAAACTTGTTCTCGCAGTTTTATAACAAAAATTATCTTAAATTAATTAATAGAAAAAGCTGATATAAAAATGCCCCGCTGTTTTTCAAAAGTTTATCAGCCAGCAGGAAAAAGTTTTTGTTAATTTTCATCAAACATTATTATTAATTTAGATAAGCTAATTTATAGTTTTAAAGGATTTTTTTTATAAATTTTCATTAACTAGCATTTTAAAATGATTACATAAACAATAAAATTAATATATATAGTTCATAACGCAAAAGATAAATGTATTTTACAAGAAAAAATAATTTTTTATAAGTGCAGATGCATTTACAAAAAATGTCACATATTTGAATTTATTTTAAGCGGAATTATTAAAAAAAAATCTACTTTTTTTAAAACGTTACTGTTTATGTAAAACCATATTGTTGTTTTTTTTATCTTTTTCAAATTGAAAAGAAAATGCACTACGTTTTCTCAGAATGCTTGTGCATCCCTTTTAGTTTATAATTATCTGCTACTTTAAAAAATTTACTCCGTATTTTTTATGACATAACCTATTATATACGTGGTTTGTTGAATACATTCAAGAGAAAATACGTATTATTTTTCCTTTGTGGGATATTCTACAATTGGGGAAGGTTTTTTTTACAGATTTACAAAAACAGATTTTATGCACCTAAAATAAACGAAAAATAACAAACAGTGACTGAAGTCACGGAAGGGTTTGGAGAAATGCTCAAAATTTTAAGAGATGGAGCGACATAAATCATCCTACCCCCCCCCCTTTGAGAACACTAAAGGCAGGAAAAATTCTGCGTGTATAAAATATTTTATGATCAGCGGATAGAACTTCACTCAGGGTCAAGGGTAAATGGCCTCCAGACTAATTTCCAAAAAAAGGCAAGAACGCTACGATTGATACATTCTGTATATGGATCATATTTCAAAGTACATGGTATTAAAATTAAGATAACTTTTTACAAATAGAATTTGTCTTGAAATTTTCGATACATTAGTTAGCCAAAATAAGAAGATAAGGGTGATATAATTGATAAAATAATATAACCTTAATTAATAATTATTAATTATAATTTTGATCATGGTCAGATAAGCCACTTTTATAATTTTTCTTGGAAAGTTGACTTGGTGCCAGTAGATTAATTTTTAAGACACTTTGCTTAGAACTTTACAGAGTTCTACTTTTACAGGTTAGTTTAAAGGGTACAGTTCTTAAGTTGAAACTCTATTTTATTTCTCAGAAACTGCATTTAATGCTAATCGGGAGACTATGAAATAAATGACATTGCTGAGAAAACTCGTTTGGCAACAATAGTTGGAGTATTTATAATGGTTTGGAGGTAATATCACATACAAGAATTATCGACAGTTCAAAGAACTTTAAATAATTTTTTTATCTTTTAAATATTTCAATATGGATAAAATATCCGAATCCAGATAATTAAATAAACTTAGTTCCAGTAGATTTGTAAATTTTTACTAACTTAGTTCCAGTAGATTTGTAAATTCTTACTAACTTAGTTCCAGTAGATTTTTATGATATTTTCTATAAAACCTTACAGATCTACACCTTTACAAGTTAATTTTTATAGTGTTGTTCTTAAGATGAAACTCTATTTCATTTCTAAGATACTACATTTAATGTTTGTCAGGATAATGTGAATTAAATGAAATATCTAAGAAAATTAGTTTAGAAACAATAATTGGAAAATTTATTTTGGTTTGGAGGAAGTATCGTATTCAAGAATGAACGATGGTTCAAAGAACCATGAATAATTTTTTTAGCTTTTAAATATGGATAAAGTATCCAAAACCATTTTTAAATAATTCGATTTTCTAATTTCAGAATAGCTCATGTTATTTGACACTATTATTATCGCATTATCTCATTCAGTTTGGTCGTAATTATAACAATTACTGAACAAAGCTTTAATTTCACCTCCTAATTCCGCTTTAAAAAAAACCACATTATGAATCATTACGTTAAGTAATTAAAGAATTTTTAATCGTTAAATTGAAATTTAAATAAAACAATAAATTTCTCAAGATATCATAGGTTTGTCTACATATCACTTTGTAAAAGTTTCTTTTATCTTGATTTATTCACCAAAAGATTCCTTTTATGCGATAAAATATTTATATCAAAGGATAATCTTATATATTATTATATTTTAAATTTGTTCAATAAAATTATAATTTTAGAATCAATTTTTTTAGATTCCGTTAATTTGGGCTTTTTTACTGACCAAAGGCCCTTTTTAATGAGTTTTCATCTAATTCTCTCAGTATTTCATTGTATTGAAGATGCCTCCTATATGAAGAGCTCCCCGAGTTTTCTAACATTTTGTTGGCATCAAATATTTTAATATTGCTATAATAATGAGTCATGTATTAATAGCTTATTTTAGGTATTTTTAACAGAAGACATTCGATTTCTTTATATTCAATTAATAATTCATATATTGTTTCAGAGATTTTTCATTTTATCAAATTAAAAATCCATCACCTCTTAAAATTTTCCACTTCCTCGGAAAATAACAATCAAATGTTTTAGAAGAAAAAAAATTTGAACAAGGGAATATTTTTCGTGTCGTTCATTAATCGATTAACAATTTCGTTTATTTGGAGACTCCTTATTCCTTTATTATTGTTTAAATTATTCTATAATATGCGAAAAATACAGTTAATTATTAGTGGCATGGTTAAATTTATATACCCACATAATTATTCAGAAGGTGGAATGTTTTTGAATCTATACCAAGTACTTCCATCATTAGAGAAAAAAAATTTATTATTTGTAATATCAAATTATTTAAAAACAATTTAGTGTACTTAATAATTAATAAAACAGCATGTAAAAATGCCACAATAATATCAAAGTATCAATAGAATGAAATAAACAAAGAAATTTCTGATTTTTTTCCCCCCCCTCTATTTCTATCTCTTCTCCCACAATTAAGAATAATTTTTCGCTCGGCCATAACTTCCAAACAATCAAATTAATCAGTAGTTTTCACCTATATAAAAACGATATAAGGAAGTCAGAATCTTTAATAATTATTAAAAATTATATTTGACTTAAGGATTTCATCTTGCATTAATGAAATATTATCATGGAATTATTTTCTGATGTAAGCTTCTTACCAATATAAGAATCTCAAATCAAAAATTAAAGGAGATAGTGTGAAGTTTTTTTTTTTTTTTTAAGTCGAAGCTGATAGGCTATATTATTAGAGAATATGAATTCAATTGATTTGTTTTTAAATACCAGTATACACTTCTCCAAAAGATAAAAAAAACTTATAAATGTAAAAAAAGCATCAAAATATCCATATTTATTGATAACAGATGACCCAAAAGTAAAGCAAAAAAATATCAGGCGAGGAGTATAACATTAAAAGGAATTCAAATCATATATGATTCTTTGACTGGAAAAGTCATCACCAGGCGATATGTGGTTCTGCTTATTCGACATTTCCCCCCCCTCTCTCTATTTCATCGTTCAATTTTTTAATTTTAGTCTTAATTTCTTGTAATCATTGCGGTTTAAAAAAAGACATAAAAACTGACTCTTTTGAAGTTTACATATACTTTCTAAGCAATCATATAAAATTTCATAGTACAGAAATTTACTTTCTATTAATGTTCTAGGTTTTTAAAATTAAATATTCTAATTTGTTTATAATCATTTTATCAATAAATTAGAAAAAAATAATAATACAAAAATATAAATATTCTCATATGTTCATATTAAATATTATACTAAAATATTAAATACTAGAAGCATCCGAAAATCGTTCTCCATGATGTGATGAATGTTAGCGAAATAAAAATCAGAAAACTTTAAAATCTAGCTATTAAAACGAAGTAAAAAAAAAATGATTTTATATGTTTTTTTAATGAAACTCAAAACAGAATTTGCCAGTCAAAAATTTTAATTTCATCTGAAAGCTTACACCTCTAGATTGTGTCATTAGTGATCATTTGTCCCTAATTGCCCTCCATTTTCCAGAGAAACCAAAACATTTCTACTTCATTCTGCGTTTTCTGGTGAAATACATCGATTGAATTCCCACTGTACGAATTCCGAAATTTATTATTTCATATCAATATTTAAGACTCCCAAATACATTATTAATATTCTACTGTCTTTCACATGAGAGATATGCTTAGTATAAAATATATTTTGCCAAATTGCAAACCAACTATTTTTTTTAAACTCTGGAATGTTATTTTGTAATTTGATTATAATAGAGTAAATTCCTTTGCATAGACTTCTTTTTGGAGCAAAATTTCGCAAATAAGGTATCAATGCATCCTGGTTTAAATCGCAATTTATAACTGAAACTCTCTGCTCAACTCATTTTTCTCACACAATCTAACTTTAAAAACACCGTTGACCAATCTTTTCGCGAACTGTTGCCAAACGGTGATTATTAAATTTGGAAAGATTTTGCACACACATATGCTTTTTTTTCTATAAACTATAGTCTGTGCATTTTCTGTAGGTAGTTCAAGGTCACATTTTCTACCGCGTTACTGGTACCAGACAACTAATAACGAAGTAGAAAATGTGACCTTGAACCGTCTACAGAAAATACACAAACTATAGTCAATTACACTCCCATTCACAAAACCAAAGAATCATATAGTGATTCGCATGGTGATCGCGCAGCGATTGTTTTGGGAGGACAATGTGATCCCAGCTAGTTTCGCTAGCTCGCCGTATAGGTTTTCATTTATGCGAATAATAAACCAGCAAGAGTTCTCTCCCCAAACTTTCTCGCATACTCTCTGATAAACTTGTCATGCCAGAGAACGCCTTGCATGTCATTGACGTAAATAGTTATGAAATAATAATTTTTGGCGTGAATGTAGCATTTTCACTGAATCTATCGTGTCATCAGTGGCGAGATATTTGGCGATTAATCCCTGGCATGAGTTAATAGTATCCAAAAATCGAATTTGCGTTTTTCTCAACCAATTGAGAAAAACGCAAACTGACAACTATATGTGTAATTTGACACAAAACTACACATATAGTTACAAATTACCATACCAAATGTGATATATTTAAGTCATTGTGTTTTTCAAAAATCGCGTTTACTTATTTCTGAATGTATAGACCGACAGACAGTCAACCTGTTATTGGTTTTGGCTCAAAACTTCAAAAGTGTTTACACTATAAATGTTAAATCTGTGCACCGAATCTTATCTATCTAGCTTCCTTCGTAATATAGTTATCATGCTAACTTATATTCAAAAAACCGGACCATATTTTACTCAAAATTTGATAGAAATCTGAAAATTTGGTGTAAAGACAGTATGCTAAATTTCAACCATCTAGCTCAAATCGATTTCGAGTCATCATTGTCAAAGACAGACGGACATTTTCCAAAAAATGTGTTTTTCGAATTCAGGAAGATCTAAAACGTGGAGATTGGTCAAAATCACAAGCTAGAATTTGTTTGACGATTACTATACTTTTAGTATACTACGTATACGAAAAAATAAAAAGATACTATATTATTTTTATCATATTGTTTTAAACTTGAGCAATGATGATAAAGCATTCAGAATTGTTATATATGCTTTAAATGTAGCGAGGAAAATTGAAAATATTCTTGTCGTTCTGAAATTTTGTTCTTTAAATTAAAGTGTATATGCCTTTTTTTTTTTTTTTTTTTTTTTTCCATTCCGAATGAATTTTTTTATAAATGATCTTCAATACTTTCATTTGTTTAATATCACGTTTTTTGATTGATTTCAATTTTTAATCAAAACTTCTCGATTTATCTCATTTTTCCGTATAATCCAAATCCAAAATATAGCGTTGTTTCAGGTTTTTATGTCAATGCAAGTATGCAAACAATCCAAATGTGCGAACTGTTGCCAAATGACGATCAATTAACTCGGCCTGATTTTGCGTCCACATAAGTGTTATATATAGAAATATTTTCATGATTCATAATTTCCTAATTTGGCAACATGGTAAATTAATGAGGAAACCAAACTTCATCTGGGGTGAATGATATGGTTTTTCACTTACCAAATCAACAATAAAAACCTTTGAACTTATCAGGAAAATAATTATTGAAAATCAATCAATGAAAATGTTTTAATCGTTTTTGTTTTAAATTAGTGAAAATGTTTAAATAATCACATAAAAAAATGAAAAAGCAAATGGAAATAGAATGTCAGACATAAAAATGTTAGTTTCAATTTTCAAAAAATGACTAGTTTTTAAAAAAAATCTTAAAATTCAGTAAATTATGGCAGAGGTTTAAAATAAATTTCTTTAGAACGACAACTGTTTGCGCTTTTTGCTGATGCAAAGAATTTTTTCCTATGATCATTAGAAGCAGGGAATATGCGTAAAACATTTGCATCAAACATTACAAAAAACTCTTTATTGAATTTTAAAGCTCGGGCTTCGTGATGCAATGAATCATTATTACGAGTATCTGTGTACTAAATCTCATAGCTATAAAAGTGCATGAATCTGAGCATCGCCGACAAACAAAAACTTTCCTTTAAAAATATAAATTCTAGTTTGTATTAGTAATCCTCTTATTCTAAAAATAAATATTTTCGTATCTTACTATAATCGTAATTTTTTCTTTAAATATTTTCAATAATTTTTCATTAAAAATCTGAATGTCAAAACAAAATTATTAAAACCTCAAAATAAAAAAATACTATAAGTTAATTGGAATTCGATCTTATTTATAATATATTTAAACTTGTAACGGATGTTTAGAATTTCTTCCCAGCCTTTTCCTTGTGTCTTAATTTCTTTACTAACCTTTCAACCGCTTGGAACGTAGTAAGTTGTCCTTACTAATTCCTTCTATAATAGTTCGGTTCAGACGTAGAAAGTCTTTTTTATTTAAAATCGGCTGAAACGTAGAAAATCGTTTTCTGAAAATTTTTCTGTGACCAGCTGCTATGCAGAAAATCGTCAATGCTTTCCCTTTTTGCAGTAAAGATCATTTTATGAAGATTCAAAAATTTGATAATTGACAGTCAATGGTTTAAATAATATAGATAATATTCTTTGTATATTAATATCGAAAATTTAGAAATTTCACTAGAATTACGATAACATTTTTTTAAATAAAAAAACGTTTAAAAATATTTAATAATTTTTTACTTTATAGTTTTTAATATATTTCCAAAATTCATGATTGAAAATATTAAGGAATCCAATGGTTATCATTTTTCAGATTGAATCCTAAATGGCGCCATTTCAGTGACGTCATTATCAGCTAAATTAAAATATTAATTGATCAATAACATTATTAAAATATCCTATTATTATCGAAAACCAAACTTTGCAGAAAATTTTAGAGCTATGGTACATGAGGAAAAGAGCAGAAAATTTCATCTTTATAAATATGGAATATACGAAGTTATTGCTTAATAAAAATTGTTTTTTAACACTGAGCAGTTAATTTTACTACAAATTAACTTCGTGATAAGATACTGCTTATTTTTACATACATCAAGTAGTTTAGTTAGTGTCTTGTTTCAAAGCAAACATTAGAGACATTTTGAGACAAACCTTATTATTTTAAACTATGGCCAAATGACAAATTTGATATTTGAGCAGACACTTTCCCAAAATTACACACAAGGAAGGACATATAAATCCTTGCCATTAGATTTAACATGTAGCAGGCCTCACATTTAAAGCAGATCTTACGAGAAATGAGTGTTGGAACATGAAACCCTTGAACAGTAAAGTCAATATCTTGAAACAACAGTCCTTATACATCAAACAATAAACCACATTCAAGAAAAATTATCAATTAAAAGGAAACAACCGAAGAAAATTATTTAATATAAACAATCTAATCAAGATCATCAACAAAAATTTTCAGCTAAATAATATTTACATATAAGGTAATACTAAATAATATATACATATAACGGAAAACTCGCTAATAGAAGTCAAAAATATGTCCTAGCAGCTTATATATATATATATATATATATATATATATATATATATATTCACACGAGCTCTGTAAAACTGCTGCAATCGGCAATTCCCACACTCCGAGCGAAGGAATACAAATTTGTCAAGCTACGCAAATTCTTTTTAAAGATCCCTATAATTTCCTTGCCTAAATCGACACGTGTAAAGAAATCCCTAACAGAATTTCATAGTATACAATCATTGGTAAAAATATTTCTGCCAATCTTTTTCATTCCGCTCTTGTGATATAGATTGACATATCTCGTCGCTTCTTGCTGGTACATAAATTATGCCTCCTGGGATGGAATAAAAGCGAAGTTTAAAAATTCAAAGTGTATCCCTCTTCTACCACGACCCTGCTTCAAAATATGTGTTTATATTATACTTATAATTTTATCTATCGCATGCTATATATGTTAAACAACAGATAATAGATACAGATAAGTTTAGATTTCTCTTTTATTATTTATCTTTGAATAAAGGTTATATTTGATTTGTGAAAATTTATTAAAGAATTAAACCTTCCAAACTAAGAACAATGCTACTTATACAACAATCATAACACAGTTCACTTGCAGGAGATGATAATAATGTACGCTCATTAAAAAAATTAGAAATGTTTTATTTCTGTACAATATATAAAAAATAAAAACACTACAATGAAACAGTTCTTATTTTATAGATAAAAGTCCAGAACAAGCAACAGAATCATAATCGAGGAAGTCTGTTTCCTTTTCGTCACTGGAAAATTTATTTAGGGATAAAAATCCAGTTACTTCTTGATTTGATTTCTTTGAAACATGACCTTCATGTATATGATAAAATGTAGAAGTATTCAAAACTTCTTGGTTCGTTGTTCTTTCTGTGGATGAAAGTTCCATTTCATTAGAAGAAATATCGATGAATGAAGCAGCATCTTTTTTACTACTTTTTAACTTTCTTTTTGTTGAAAGTTTTAGAAGAAGCTTTCGTAAATTTTCAAGAGTAGCTGAAGATTCATCCTAGAATGAAATAAAAATAAAATTAAACAACTCATTACAAACAAATAGCATTGGCAATATACATGGCATCAATTTTAATTGTGGTCCCGCAGCTAATTTCAGAACCACTAGAAATGAATATATACTTCTAATCGGAAAAATTGCTCAATTTAAATGATTTTCATTATTTAAATCAATAAATGTACCGCTAAAAAATTATGGTCTAAATTTTTATACAGTCCCCTGGTTCTTTAAATTCTTTTTAATACTAATAGTAAGTATTTTAATCATAATAATAGTAAAATATCTTTGACATATAAAATTTAAAAAAAAACAGATCTGTTTGTCTGTGACCAAAATTTATTGAGTTATAAAGCTTTGAATACCACAGTTCTGGCGAAGTTTAGACTCATTTTAAATACCATGTTGATAAAAATCTGCCAATCACTAGACAATATTCTCAAAAATGGACCATTGATTGGTCTAAAATAATAACATATGATGTATTTTTTTAATGTCTTTTAAAATATTTTTTAAATTGAAAGCATGTATTCCTCAGTGATTTTGAAATTAGCTACTGGCCATGATGAGAACAATCATATCATAAGCATTATAGATTGATTATAGCATCTGCAAGAAATAGCAAGCCCCAAGAAATTATTACAGCAGAGACTAAGAGAAAATTTGACAAAGTTAAGATAATTCTACAAGATTTTTATAATAGTTTACATAAATACACTTTACTAATAATACATTTAAAGTGTCAACTCTTATAAAAAAAATTTGTAATTATGTAAGTTTATTAAAAAAAAAAGAAATGATTTTCATTTATTTTTAAAATATAATAAAAAATAAATGTTATCAATTACCTAACATTATTAAGACCACAATGCCCAACTAAAGCCTTTCTGATTATTTCTAAAATACTAATCAAATTCCCGCCAATTGTTGAGTTATTTGTTAAGGCTGAATTCAAAAGAATTTATAAATACTATTAACCGTTTCCATTGCGAAAAAAAAAAATAATAATAATAATTAGATGTAGTATTCATGCGAACATTAGGACTCATTTTAGTGCTTTGCGAGTTGAAAAATAAAATTTTATAAGTTAATATTTTACCACAAAAAAATTAATAAGCAAATTCTTGTAATTGCGTGCTTTCTTTAAAAGACTATTGAAAACTACCAAATGGACAAAATAGACCAGAAATCAACACAAAAATGCTTTTATAAATTATTTTTACTTACAGTAATGAACTAATGAAACTTGCAGTGATTTCTACAGGTAGTGATATATTAATGAAAAAAATAAAGAAAACATCTTTAATGATTTACAGAAATGTTGAATAAATAATTTAAATTCAATAAGAAAGCAAAACTAGAATTTAAGAGACAGTATTGACATTAATTTTAAACAATGAAAGTATTTTTTTTAAAAGATTAAGTTTTTAAATTCAATGAAAATTTACAATTTGTTTTTTAATTAAATAGCTGTTAGGAAAAAATTGCAACTTAATCAGAATATATATTTACCCACCATCATCTGTTATGCTGCGTGCAGTAAAAAAAAACTCCCCATCCGTTTGGTTTGCATCACTTCTGTTTTGACGTCAAATAGATGAGACAGGTTTATTCATATGTTTAAATTGATTGAATTAACGAGTGTGAATAAAACTAAACATGAATAAAAATGATCGGGATTATAAATTTCACATTTTATTTACATTTCTTTATTTTTCGAATGAAATAACGATTAATTAGCGGAGGAATAAAATTTTTATTATTTTACATTTATATTAATGCATAACATTCTCTCTTCATTTGGAAGTTATTGATAATATTTTCGTCCAGCATTATTTTTATTTTGTGATTGGTATTGCATTTTTTTTTCTTTTACTGAATCGCTAATTGTTTCAAACCAATTTTAGTGATAAGTTCTGATTTGAGTGTTCGTCAATATTATGAACAAAGAAGATCCCACTGATAAGAAACAAAACTTTTAACGGAACTATATATTTACTTCTAAAGTGCAACAAATATATCTTTTTAAAAAAATTCTTAAGCAGTCTACCAACGTGTGTACAATTTCCTACAATTTTTGCTAGTTAATCTGTGACAATCATAGTCAAAATATTATTAACAGCAAAATACCCTGTCTAAACAGGCATAGCGACTAGTTTGAAAAATAATTCGATTTCTTGTAAGAACCATTTCATGTGAAATGGTCTCCCCAAAACTTTCTCACACATTCTCTAATAAAGGTGTTATCCCAGAGAATGTTTTGCATGGCACTGACGTCCAATAGTTACGAAACATTAATATCTGGCGCGAATTTATCATTTTTTTAGTCTATCATGCACTCCTTGGCGAGTTTTTGGTGATTAATCTTTGATACACGCTTAAAAGTACCTGGAAATCGAATTAATGTTTTTCTCCAACTGACTGAAACCGAAATTTGACACAGAACTAGTCAAATTTCGCTTTCAATCAGTTGGAGAAAAACACAAACTTTTGTTGAATAGTCACAAAAACATATTAAATTTAATATATTTAAATCACAGCTTTTTTGAGTGACCGCGTTTACATGTTTCTGAAAGCACAGACCAATTGACTGTCAATCTCTTCTCGGATTTGCCTCAAAATTTCACGTGTCTATATTACAGATATTAAATCTGTATACCGAATTTGATCCATCTAACTTTCTTCGTTTTGTAATTATCGTGTTAAGTTATATTCGAAGAGTTGGACAGACAGTTTTTTCTTTGCTCAAAATTGACAGAAGTCTATAAATTTGGTGTACAGAACGAATAACAAATTCCATCTTTCTTATTACATCCTGACAGTCATTAGTAACCTTAGCTTCGTCATGCACCTCACTCCTCATCTCCTGTCTGTTCCTGTAACCCAGTTCATCGGACTTTTTTGCGAGGATGATCACGTCAACTACTGAAAGCCAGGTCTTTTAAAAGTTTTCCATCTACCGGAGATTAAGCCCCAACCCTAGGGGCTAGGCGCTCCGTCAAACATATCATTACTCGAATAACAAATTCCATCTACCCAGATAAAAACGTTTTTCAGTTATCTTTATCACAGACAGACAGATATTTATTAAAATGCGTTTTTCGAATTCTGAGAGGTCAAAAATTCGCCAAAATCTCGAATTCGAGTTTTTTGACGCTTACAATAATTTCTCGATAATTCTTTCGGATATAGGGGATATTTTCCTAATGAAGTAATTCTGCACTGTTCGTGAGCACATGCCTTGTGCTTCTTTCGCCAAAAAAAAAAAAAAAAAAAAAAAAGATTAAATTCAAGAAAAATCAGAAAACAGTTTTCTTGATTTATCTTATCATATACACTCATTCACATCGAGCCACTCACTTATTTTTATCCAATTTTTCGATAAGCAATTCCATATCACAGTTACGAACATTTCTTAAAGACACTAAAAAATTATTTTCTTCATAAACTACTAATTTCACGAAAAATTCGCTGGATTTCCGCGTGATCGTTAAAATAAATTTGCTCTGCTTTTCTTCGAGAGTTATTCATCGTTCACACTTCTGGTGAACGTGTCCTCTCTGACTGCTGAGCAAAACAAGAAATCTTTCCTGCATAACTTTCAAGACAACCTTGAATGCGTTGCCATCTGGTGTTAGGAAAGGGAACTAATTCTGACAACTTCGTACATGAGAAAATAATAATGTCTGCAAAGAAATACGAAACCATAATGTTTAAATTATTGTATAATTGTTATAACAATCTAAAAATACTTTGAGTTTAAAAAAATCAAAATATATAAAATCAATCAACTTATTTGATTTCGAACATGATTATAATGAACTTATGATGGAAATTAATATTCTCTTAAAAAGCAGGTTCTATTTAGAAATGTAAAAGTGTCTGCATTAGTTCATTGAACTCTGGATTTCTTAAATCCTAACTGACTAAAAGAAACAAAAAAATCAACAAATTAAACTAATTTTTAATTAAAAAAACTTTCATAAAATTTTAAATTTTATATCACATTTTTTGCAGAAAATAAACAGTTTTGTTTATTAACTAAACAATATTGTTTAAGAAAAGAAACCATTTTACCTTAATGCCATACATAATAGATTTGGGAAATTCTGGACCAAGTATATGCTTGTCTTTTTCTTCCAGCCAAATGTAACATATGCCAATTTCACGGCATAGATGACAAATGCTATTTTTAATTGAAGGACTGACTTTGTCTTTCAACATGAATACAGCAATTAATTTTTGCTTTTCAAGGAGCCTTAAAACTTCATTTGTACCAGTGATTAAACCATCTGATTTTCTAATAACACTAAGGGCAGATAAATAATAATTAGTGAAAATGGAATAAATAAAAGTAGTTCCATTAAATTTAAATTATTAACTAGATAGTTAATATACAATTCACTCCCGAGTATTCGGCCAAATGCGTGGGAAGGGCACGTCGGATAACAAATATAGGAATAGGAATAGGCGGAAGTTCTATTCTCAGTTCTTTGCCTATCAATACTAGAAGACAAATTTTTTATACCAAAACTTACTGTTATAATTCATATTTTCATACTTCTTATTGCGTAATAAGCTCTCCATTTATCTCAAACCACGTAGAATGTGAACGCAGCCGCGGCCCGTTGAATCATAAAGGCAGTTGCCGGTAACGTGTCGAGTTAAAATAGAAGGCTCTGACTGATAGTTTATACATTTTTATATAATGCATTGCACATTTTTAAAATTTGTTACAGAAAAAATAAGTTAAAGGATATAAACTACTCACATTTTAATATAAATTCTGTATTGCCTAAATTAAATGCAGGAAACATAAACAAAACATTAAAATAAATCGTAGGCCTCATTCTTAAGAGAATTGACTCAATTTTTGACTGATTTTTGTCTGATAAATGATTACACGGATATGAAAAGGTAACCCTAAAATAAAAGTGAAAATTTACAGTTTTTAGTTTTTGAAAAAGTTCTTAATAGATGACTGTATCTGCGACGCCTTGCCATCTTTATCAAATTACGGTAAAAGAAAACTAGGGTTGATAGTACGGTAGCTAGATAGCTGTAACCGGATACTCAGGAATGTACCGTAATCACACTTTTGACATAGATTTTTTTGCTTGATTTTCAGAGAAACTAAAAATCATCAATATATTAAGTAAAAGCATCATATTTTAATTATAAAATAATATTTTATAACACTCGCTGAATATATAATAATACAGAGCAAAATAACATAACATTATAAATGAAAATGTAAAATAATTAATAAAATTTTACATTGAATTACGGCAATGGGTTACCTCTAAGTGAAAAAAAAAAATAATAAAAAAATTAATAAATTTACTAATTTTAAAATGCAGGATAATATTTTCTGCTGTATATTTATCACAAAAAAAAAAACCTGTTTCAATAGTAAATTTTATTCTCAGATTTTTAAAGGAAAAAGAATAATACTTGGATATATATACTAATATGTATAATAACACAAATACTTAGCCCGGATCGGAAGTAGCGAACACAGAGGGGGGAAATGTGGTATACATGGCCCGGGTACCAGCCTTAGAGGACATCATGGAGGCGAAACATAAGTACATTAATGCCATTTTTTGAAGTCAAGTACGATGGGGGTGGGGGTAAAAAAAGACCACTTTATGAGTACAAAATACCAAATAACATTATTGTGGGTACTATTAATATACTTTTTCAAATCGCTGGTGATGATTGTATGACATTTGTGCAAGAGAAATAACCGTACCGATCAAAAAACTATTAATCAATGGACTTTTAACAGCCGATTGTATTATGAATAAAAATCAGTTCTAGAAAATATTCCAGCATTTTTAAAGCTCTCTACAAGTATGAGAATGAAGAAATTGAAATGCTTTTGAATAAAATTTGAATCTATCGGAATTATTCTCATATTGCATTTTATGAGAAATTAATTGTTTTTCAATGAATTTATATAAAAAAATATGAAGAAAATCAAGGACAAATGATATTTCTTCTCATATATATATATAATAGATTTTTAATCCTGTCGGCTAAATAATATGTAACATATTTTGATTGAAGTAGAATGCAGGTTCGAAACAATGAGGAGACTTGGTATTTTTAATTTCGTTTTATTCTATTCCGAGTGGCAGGCATGATTATATATAAGAAAACGCAGCGCGCGGCACATACAGAAGTAAGAAAAGGGAAAAAAGGGCCAGACAGATGATCACTAGCCTTATATAACATTGGATTTCTGGCCAGGCGCCAATTCAAGACACGTGTGACCTTTAAGACCTTTTGAAGGGTAAAAGTATCACTTTCATTTAATACGTTGTACTGATGGCGCATTATTTTTACAAAGGGATTAATTAAACCGAAAGTGGAATTGGATCACGAAATAAGAGAATATTTTAGAATGAAGTTACTATGGGCTAAATTAAGATAAAATCTTGGAAATTAATTAAATTGAAATTAGAATTAAAATATCATTACATATATAGTATATATATATAATGCACTTTAGTCGCAATAATAAAAATTCCTTTTATATTTTAAATAATTAGCATTTAATCCATCAATTTATTACTTTACTGAAATGTAACGACTTCAGCTATGGGTTTCATCAGTTTTGCCCATATTTCTTCTCAATTCCATTGTTTAATTGAAAAGTTCGAAAACAAAAGCATATGGTGTTTTATCATGGTCACTTAAAAAATAAAATAAAATGAAAGTGGTTTTTTAAGCCTAAAAAGAAAGTTAAATGAAGTTAGAGGTGCTGGAATGATTTATAAAGAGAGAGTAGTTGTAAAAGGAATAATCTTGAAGCTGGTTTCCTTTACAGATTCGTTTTTAATATTGTTACAGTATTTTTCAATTTATGGTCTGATAGGGATAAATTACTTGCAGGTTATACTTTTCATTTTGTATATGAAATATACTACAAACAGAGTATATAACAAATAAAAGCCTACTGATATAGAAATTTATTATTTCCCCAACTGATTATCTTCTGTAATGAAAATTTAGGAACGTTGTTAGCAGGATTCAAGTTTAATTTTCGTCTAGTTGAAAAGTTAAAAAGAATAAAAAATTTGAATTATACATTAATACATGTAGTATATAATTTTCATGAATTTAAAAAATTCTTTAAAGATGTTTTTTTTCTTCTTAAATGTAAAAATAATGCATTAAAAATCCTCATGACTGAAATTCTGGTAATGCACTTTTCAATACAAACAAACAAACACACACACACACACACACACTATAGTTACTATAGTCCATAGTAACTTCATTCTAAAATATTCTCTTATTTCATGATCCAATTCCACTGTCTCTACTTAATTAATTCAAGAGAAGCTTTATAAAATTGCTGAATCGGCTAAATGATGACACTTTCACACACTCGGCATGAATGATAAAAAATGTCCAGTAAGCACATTCTTTTTAAAAGATCCCTGTGTTTCCCTGACATTAGATTGACATGCGTCAGAAATCCCTATCAGAATCTTATTAATATATTAACACTATGAAGAAATATTTTCTCTATCAAAATCTAAGGTAATATAAGGCGAGGGATAATTGATTTCGTTCCTTCTTTCACACTTCGGCTTTTGTACTGCGCTGTGGCGGGCGTCTTGTCCACGTCTCTGCTTGTAAATAATTATGCTTTCCCGATGGATTAAAAAGAATTTTAAAATGTAAAAAGAATCTTTTCACTGTCTTCAAACTGCATCATGCTTCACAACAAATAATGTTACATATATATATATATATACACACACACAGGGTGATGCCGAATTCGACCGACAAATTCAGAGGGTTGATAGTAGGCATAATATTTTTGCAAATATGGGTTCTAAACTATTTTTTCGTTTTCAGTAATTTACGACCCCCTAAATCATCAAATCCGCATGTTACCAGCATGGAAAAAAAAAAAAAACTTTTAAGAATGTGCTTTTACATAACAAAACATTCGTAGTTTAAACACCATTTGTTACTTTTTCATTAATTTTTTACAGTTTCCAACAGTTCTCCGCCTCTATATTTATGCGACTTTCACCAATTAAACGTCGTTTAGGACCCCATGTTGTATGGTGATTCTTTATCTTCTTGGTGCCTACTACATCCCTCTGAATTTGTCGGTAGAATTCGGCATCACCCTGTATATATATTTCCACACGGCTAACAAAGCAAGAGACCTGATAAATTTACAGAGAAGTTAATCCCTTACTACCCATATTTCAAACAAATTAATTATTTCCAAATTCAAAAGAGTTTTCGAATTTTAGTGTTTTTTTTTTTTTTTTTCATTGGATTGAAATGTTTAAAATAAACGTCTATGTGGTGTGTTGACTTAAATAAATCCTCTACTGAACACTCAAAACTTTTGGGAATTTATTTTACACTACTCGACTTCGGAGATCAGCTGATTCGTCAAAGATATTGATTCGATTAAATTTTATTTAAATCATTTAAATATAGCCTTCATGTCCCCGATTTCGTAAAATAATCAGATATTTTAATTGCATTATTTTAATTGTCTTATATATGTTTTGTTCATTGTGCATATCAAATTTTCTAACAGAGGCAAGTCCCATGACATCACAGCGCTATTAAAAATGCAAATGTCTGGTTCATCCATTTTCTGAATTTCACAGTATTGTAACTTCACTTTCCTTTATTTGCCTCGTAAGCTACAAAGATATTAAATAGGATTACTGACCTTTAAATTAGTATCATTAAAAAGACAAATTTATAAGTTTTGAAATGTGTAAAACTCATTTCTGTGCAATAAATAATATTTCCGAAGTTATCATGGAAAAATGTCAAAATTCAGCTGCATTTAATTAATTAAAATTCTAATGATACTAAAAAAAATCGCCTAAAAATCCACATTCCTGCCCTTCCAAGATATAAATGTGTGAAATTTCATAGTGGCAGGTTAAACTATCTGGTTTGCACAATGCTAAAACACACATGCATAATCATTTTTATTATTAGTAGAGATTTATTAGAAAAAGCTTTTCGGACATTGAGTCTAATTTGAAGGAAAAATTCCTTAAGCAGTTATTTTTGTAGATATGTCCATGTTGGAGCATTTAGTGTCTACTGTGCAGACACTATATATTTAGTGTCTATCGTGTACACACCTAGTTGTTTATACAATGAATCTACAATTTGAAGGAGTACAATTGATATGATTTGAGAATAGCAAAAAATTTAGATCAATAATTTCTTTATTGAAAGAAATAAAGTGAAATATTTTTATTATTGCAGTAGAAACAGTTATTGTAACATTAAGGTTTGAAAAAAAAAAAAAAAAAAAACTTTATTTTTTCACAGTTGTTTGAGTGAACATTCCCAGGATGTGTACTGAGAAATTGTAGCAAAAATTAAATGAAGTAAGTAAAACACCAGAGGTAGAAGTGAGATACTTGGTCACACAACCCACTTTTCTTATATTTAAAATTCAAAAACAACAACAACAACAAAAACCCTGCGGTGCATATGATTAAAGAAATCATTTGAATTATTTAAGAATTCAAGACCACCAACAAAAACAATAGAAATAGCCTCTCTCCATTCCTCCCAAAATTTAATGAAGAGCATAAATAGCAATTCATTGAAAAATTGACTCGAAATTCATTGGTACGAAATGATTACTGAATGACACTATTATTCTTATTTTGACAACAATTACTATTTTTCAAAGTGCTATAAAAAGCATCCTTTCAAAAAAAAAAAAATTAAAAAAAAAAAATCCTTAATGATATTCATGTCTAGATTAGTTTCATATGGGTAACATTTCTTAAATGTAAACTGATTTCAAAATTAGATTTTCTATTTACATTTTCCAACTAGAATTCCACAATTACTTTAAAAAAATTAAATATTCGAAGATTTCCAAAACAACTTTAAAGTAATAAAAAAATTATCAAAACCTTCTTATTTCAAAAATTTTTTCATTAAAAAAACTGAGCACATAAATAATTATCTCTTCTAATAATAAAATGCATGTGTGCATGTGATTCATAAACTTGATATTCTGAAAGATGGCACTTGCTATTCTATACTTTTTTTTTTATCAGTATGTGTCAATCCAGCAAATATACTGTTGCATGTGCTCATATAATGCAAGTCAATTCCATTTATGCATTATTTATTAAAACTCTCAGCTTGATAGGTATTTCTACTTATATAAGTACAAATATGCAAACTTCTTGTACATATCCAATATTTTAATAGATCCACAGCCAAAAATTAGCAAATAAACTGATTATCAAAAGAACTAGAAAAAAATAAAGATTTGTCAAGCATGGTTTTTAGTGTTTCCATTTGCAAATAGTTAAGGAATTACTTCTAATTTACATATTTTTTCTTCAATTTCCAGCATTAAAATACACCCTAGTAATTAAACCTCTGTTATTGATAAATTAATTGTAAAAATTCATATATATGAAAAGCAGGGGGGGGGGGGAAAGTAAATCACTCAAGATACTACAAAAAAAAAAAAAAAGTAAAGTAGTCTAACAAACTTTTTCATGTTTCATTTTTTGAAATATAGAATTGAAGAATAATATATTGATAAAATATTAAATAGCTAAATGATTAGAATTAACAACAGATATATTATTGCTAAAAAATATACAAACACAAAAAGAAGACTTACGAAAATTCTTGAATTATTGTCTTGTACAAATCATTTACATCTTCATGAGAGCTAAAAATAAAATTTGAAAGATTAAAAAGTACAAAAAATTTAAATTTGATAAAAGATTTAAGAATTGATTAATCTGCACTCACAATGAATTGAATTTATCTAAAATATCTATATAAAAAAATTCAAAGATAAAGAAGCCTTAAGAGCATATTGATTTCACTATTTAATATTTTTAAAGCATATTTCCGAAAAAATTATATGACAAGAAATTCGGTTTTATAAATAAAAGCATAAGTGTTTAATAGATAAATATATGCATACACTTTATAAATATTCTAATTAGCTGCATATATTTTTTTTAAATTAATGAATTGTAAGAAGTTTCTTAGCAATTGTAGATTGTACAATTCACTACAAAAAGTACAGAGCAGAACTAATGATTAAAGGAGTGAGCTGGTTTAGAAAACATTGAAAATCAGTCACACACCTCTATGAATATAATGCCATTTCTTGATTAACTGCGCAAGGAAAAACTAATATCATACTAAAAATTAATCACATCCATTCAATCTAATCATATTTTTCCAAATGACAGGAGACATTTCCCACTGAAATTGTCTTTACAATGATTCACTTCATTAGAAATGATCAAATATATTTGATCACAAAATTCATCAAGTAAAGCAAACATATTTGGTAATTCATTCCTCCAACCCGACAGAAAAAATAAGATATCCAATATGCCTTTGCATTTATACAATAAAATATATTAATATTCCTATAAATGATGCAGTAATTAGAATAAACAAATTAACATATGAACATATTCATAAAAAATTATTCAATAAAGAAAGATATACAATAAATTTTAAAGAATGAGAAGAGAGAAAATATGCCACTTTATGACAATTTTGATAATATTAAACTACACCATCATATTTTCCAACAATAAAATGAATGTTCCATTATGTTTATGAACTGAATTAATTCCTAACAATGAAAAACTCTACAAAATTCAATGAGATTTCCTTACAAAATTACTCCACCTGAAATGAAGTAAAAAATATTGAAAATATCTCATTCTACTTAAAAAAGACTAATGAAATAACTTCTTAAAGAAACTGAATCTATTCTTTTCTTAGATTTTTGAATCTATAAAAAGAGGGAAAAAAAGCTCAGATCAAGACCTAGAAAAAAATCATAAAATAGATTTAAAAAAATTTTATTAGCAAATGAAGTTGATAGTTTATTTTTTAAATGCTTTAGCAAAATTTTAAAAAATTTTTTTTTTAAAAAACTCCTTTTTATTATCATTTTTGCAACTACTTTTTATTTCTTTTAATCATCTACAGAGAGACAGGATATATAATAATACAGTACTTTACATGAAAAGTAATTTATTCTATATACAGCATTAGTGGATTTAATCATTTTGAAGCTCCAAGCAGTATACATTAAGAGCCTTCTCTTTTAATAAATGGTAAATATGATTTTATATTTCAACAAATTTTTAATTTAATCAATATTTTAATGATTTAGTTAAGTTTAATTTTTAATTTTGAAAATATATATGACTTTTCTTAATATGTATATAATGGTCTCCATGAACTTTCTTGCATGTTTCTTATCTCCCTCCCTCAAGCATAAAAATTCTGGATTTTGAGCAAATTGTCAGACAAGATCCATTAGACTGTTGACCCAGAGAAAGTCGAGGACCAGAAACGGGGGGGGGGTATATATATTCTCTCTGGAAAGTCCCAAAAAGTCCAGGATGTGCTCGGCAGAAGCTTCCTGAGCTTGGCATTTAGAGCAGACCGCAAAGGTATTTCTGCACTCTAAAAACGAGAGACTTTTAGTGTGACCGCTTGCCAATCTGGATATTGCCGTTCGAGAGGCTCTGTCACAATTGAGAACAAACAAAGAGCCCAGCTCTTTGCCTGTATACCAAAGATAGCCAGGAGGGAACCAAATTTCATTTATCTAAGGCATTATGTTTTCGATTATCATATTTACAAGAATGCAAACGTACAGACTGACAGATGGTCAATCTCTTAATAGATTTAGCCAAAATTTTATAAGAATCTACACATTATATGTTAAAACTATATCCTAATTTTTATCCATTTAATATTTTATGCTTTGTAGTCATTGTGCTCACCTGCTTTCAGATAAAACAAATACTTCTAACAAATGATTTTTTCCTTCCAAAATATGATAGAAATCTACAATTTGACATAAACACATACTTAATTTCATTCATCTGGTACAAAGCTTATTATTATTAGTTATTACGATCACAGATAGACAAACATGATCGAATTGACTGATTTGAACTGAGCTCAGTCTGAAACTTGAAGATTCATCAAAATCTTGATTTCAAATTTTTTAATGTTAACAAAACTTTTCTTTATAAACTTAGTAGATAAAAAAAGTTCAAAAAATCATGAAAAATCGACCCTAAGTATTAATTAATGATTCTTTATTTACAAATAAAAGTATTAATAACTATGATAGATTATATAGAAACAACAAACTTTGAAGAAATATTATAGCAAAAATTGTTTTACAGAACTTACAAGGAGAAATACAATATAAAAGTTTAAATTAAAAGTATCAGTAGTAACAGCAATAATCTAATAATTTATAATGTATTATTCTTAAAAAGTAATAGATATTAATGATGATTTTAATAATTCAGTGCAGAAATATACTGCAATCCTAATATTTAACATTTCATAGAATTCATACATTAAAAATTTATTTATTTATGTGACAGTGAAGCTAATAATATTTTTTAAGGTCTGTCTGCCTCAGTCCAGCTGTATAGTCAGAAATTTACAAGTGATATGAAATGAAGTGCGTACAATGAAATTTGTCTAAAAAGATTAGTACATGCAAAATACACACTGTTAAAAATAGGTAAGTCCAATTTCTATTATCAAAGATTTACATTTATAAATCATTTAAAACAATATTTCATTAATTGGATAAGGTGAAAAAAATGGTTTGATATTAAAGTTTCCAGTTTCTGACCTTTTAAACAATGAGACAATCACATATATTTCAATCATTTCATTTCTGTTCAATATTCAGTAAGACTTTATATACTATTTCATTTTTCTGAATTATAATTAGTAAAATTACAAATAGCAATGAAGAAACATAATTTGATTATGTGAAGTCAAATTATCACATAATATCTTATTATCACATAATATATATATATTCTCTCTGGAAAGTCCCAAAAAGTCCAGGATGTGCTCGGCAGAAGCTTCCTGAGCTTGGCATTTAGAGCAGACCGCAAAGGTATTTCTGCACTCTAAAAACGAGAGACTTTTAGTGTGACCGCTTGCCAATCTGGATATTGCCGTTCGAGAGGCTCTGTCACAATTGAGAACAAACAAAGAGCCCAGCTCTTTGCCTGTATACCAAAGATAGCCAGGAGGGAACCAAATTTCATTTATCTAAGGCATTATGTTTTCGATTATCATATTTACAAGAATGCAAACGTACAGACTGACAGATGGTCAATCTCTTAATAGATTTAGCCAAAATTTTATAAGAATCTACACATTATATGTTAAAACTATATCCTAATTTTTATCCATTTAATATTTTATGCTTTGTAGTCATTGTGCTCACCTGCTTTCAGATAAAACAAATACTTCTAACAAATGATTTTTTCCTTCCAAAATATGATAGAAATCTACAATTTGACATAAACACATACTTAATTTCATTCATCTGGTACAAAGCTTATTATTATTAGTTATTACGATCACAGATAGACAAACATGATCGAATTGACTGATTTGAACTGAGCTCAGTCTGAAACTTGAAGATTCATCAAAATCTTGATTTCAAATTTTTTAATGTTAACAAAACTTTTCTTTATAAACTTAGTAGATAAAAAAAGTTCAAAAAATCATGAAAAATCGACCCTAAGTATTAATTAATGATTCTTTATTTACAAATAAAAGTATTAATAACTATGATAGATTATATAGAAACAACAAACTTTGAAGAAATATTATAGCAAAAATTGTTTTACAGAACTTACAAGGAGAAATACAATATAAAAGTTTAAATTAAAAGTATCAGTAGTAACAGCAATAATCTAATAATTTATAATGTATTATTCTTAAAAAGTAATAGATATTAATGATGATTTTAATAATTCAGTGCAGAAATATACTGCAATCCTAATATTTAACATTTCATAGAATTCATACATTAAAAATTTATTTATTTATGTGACAGTGAAGCTAATAATATTTTTTAAGGTCTGTCTGCCTCAGTCCAGCTGTATAGTCAGAAATTTACAAGTGATATGAAATGAAGTGCGTACAATGAAATTTGTCTAAAAAGATTAGTACATGCAAAATACACACTGTTAAAAATAGGTAAGTCCAATTTCTATTATCAAAGATTTACATTTATAAATCATTTAAAACAATATTTCATTAATTGGATAAGGTGAAAAAAATGGTTTGATATTAAAGTTTCCAGTTTCTGACCTTTTAAACAATGAGACAATCACATATATTTCAATCATTTCATTTCTGTTCAATATTCAGTAAGACTTTATATACTATTTCATTTTTCTGAATTATAATTAGTAAAATTACAAATAGCAATGAAGAAACATAATTTGATTATGTGAAGTCAAATTATCACATAATATCTTATTATCACATAATATATATATATTCTCTCTGGAAAGTCCCAAAAAGTCCAGGATGTGCTCGGCAGAAGCTTCCTGAGCTTGGCATTTAGAGCAGACCGCAAAGGTATTTCTGCACTCTAAAAACGAGAGACTTTTAGTGTGACCGCTTGCCAATCTGGATATTGCCGTTCGAGAGGCTCTGTCACAATTGAGAACAAACAAAGAGCCCAGCTCTTTGCCTGTATACCAAAGATAGCCAGGAGGGAACCAAATTTCATTTATCTAAGGCATTATGTTTTCGATTATCATATTTACAAGAATGCAAACGTACAGACTGACAGATGGTCAATCTCTTAATAGATTTAGCCAAAATTTTATAAGAATCTACACATTATATGTTAAAACTATATCCTAATTTTTATCCATTTAATATTTTATGCTTTGTAGTCATTGTGCTCACCTGCTTTCAGATAAAACAAATACTTCTAACAAATGATTTTTTCCTTCCAAAATATGATAGAAATCTACAATTTGACATAAACACATACTTAATTTCATTCATCTGGTACAAAGCTTATTATTATTAGTTATTACGATCACAGATAGACAAACATGATCGAATTGACTGATTTGAACTGAGCTCAGTCTGAAACTTGAAGATTCATCAAAATCTTGATTTCAAATTTTTTAATGTTAACAAAACTTTTCTTTATAAACTTAGTAGATAAAAAAAGTTCAAAAAATCATGAAAAATCGACCCTAAGTATTAATTAATGATTCTTTATTTACAAATAAAAGTATTAATAACTATGATAGATTATATAGAAACAACAAACTTTGAAGAAATATTATAGCAAAAATTGTTTTACAGAACTTACAAGGAGAAATACAATATAAAAGTTTAAATTAAAAGTATCAGTAGTAACAGCAATAATCTAATAATTTATAATGTATTATTCTTAAAAAGTAATAGATATTAATGATGATTTTAATAATTCAGTGCAGAAATATACTGCAATCCTAATATTTAACATTTCATAGAATTCATACATTAAAAATTTATTTATTTATGTGACAGTGAAGCTAATAATATTTTTTAAGGTCTGTCTGCCTCAGTCCAGCTGTATAGTCAGAAATTTACAAGTGATATGAAATGAAGTGCGTACAATGAAATTTGTCTAAAAAGATTAGTACATGCAAAATACACACTGTTAAAAATAGGTAAGTCCAATTTCTATTATCAAAGATTTACATTTATAAATCATTTAAAACAATATTTCATTAATTGGATAAGGTGAAAAAAATGGTTTGATATTAAAGTTTCCAGTTTCTGACCTTTTAAACAATGAGACAATCACATATATTTCAATCATTTCATTTCTGTTCAATATTCAGTAAGACTTTATATACTATTTCATTTTTCTGAATTATAATTAGTAAAATTACAAATAGCAATGAAGAAACATAATTTGATTATGTGAAGTCAAATTATCACATAATATCTTATTATCACATAATATATATATATTCTCTCTGGAAAGTCCCAAAAAGTCCAGGATGTGCTCGGCAGAAGCTTCCTGAGCTTGGCATTTAGAGCAGACCGCAAAGGTATTTCTGCACTCTAAAAACGAGAGACTTTTAGTGTGACCGCTTGCCAATCTGGATATTGCCGTTCGAGAGGCTCTGTCACAATTGAGAACAAACAAAGAGCCCAGCTCTTTGCCTGTATACCAAAGATAGCCAGGAGGGAACCAAATTTCATTTATCTAAGGCATTATGTTTTCGATTATCATATTTACAAGAATGCAAACGTACAGACTGACAGATGGTCAATCTCTTAATAGATTTAGCCAAAATTTTATAAGAATCTACACATTATATGTTAAAACTATATCCTAATTTTTATCCATTTAATATTTTATGCTTTGTAGTCATTGTGCTCACCTGCTTTCAGATAAAACAAATACTTCTAACAAATGATTTTTTCCTTCCAAAATATGATAGAAATCTACAATTTGACATAAACACATACTTAATTTCATTCATCTGGTACAAAGCTTATTATTATTAGTTATTACGATCACAGATAGACAAACATGATCGAATTGACTGATTTGAACTGAGCTCAGTCTGAAACTTGAAGATTCATCAAAATCTTGATTTCAAATTTTTTAATGTTAACAAAACTTTTCTTTATAAACTTAGTAGATAAAAAAAGTTCAAAAAATCATGAAAAATCGACCCTAAGTATTAATTAATGATTCTTTATTTACAAATAAAAGTATTAATAACTATGATAGATTATATAGAAACAACAAACTTTGAAGAAATATTATAGCAAAAATTGTTTTACAGAACTTACAAGGAGAAATACAATATAAAAGTTTAAATTAAAAGTATCAGTAGTAACAGCAATAATCTAATAATTTATAATGTATTATTCTTAAAAAGTAATAGATATTAATGATGATTTTAATAATTCAGTGCAGAAATATACTGCAATCCTAATATTTAACATTTCATAGAATTCATACATTAAAAATTTATTTATTTATGTGACAGTGAAGCTAATAATATTTTTTAAGGTCTGTCTGCCTCAGTCCAGCTGTATAGTCAGAAATTTACAAGTGATATGAAATGAAGTGCGTACAATGAAATTTGTCTAAAAAGATTAGTACATGCAAAATACACACTGTTAAAAATAGGTAAGTCCAATTTCTATTATCAAAGATTTACATTTATAAATCATTTAAAACAATATTTCATTAATTGGATAAGGTGAAAAAAATGGTTTGATATTAAAGTTTCCAGTTTCTGACCTTTTAAACAATGAGACAATCACATATATTTCAATCATTTCATTTCTGTTCAATATTCAGTAAGACTTTATATACTATTTCATTTTTCTGAATTATAATTAGTAAAATTACAAATAGCAATGAAGAAACATAATTTGATTATGTGAAGTCAAATTATCACATAATATCTTATTATCACATAATATATATATATTCTCTCTGGAAAGTCCCAAAAAGTCCAGGATGTGCTCGGCAGAAGCTTCCTGAGCTTGGCATTTAGAGCAGACCGCAAAGGTATTTCTGCACTCTAAAAACGAGAGACTTTTAGTGTGACCGCTTGCCAATCTGGATATTGCCGTTCGAGAGGCTCTGTCACAATTGAGAACAAACAAAGAGCCCAGCTCTTTGCCTGTATACCAAAGATAGCCAGGAGGGAACCAAATTTCATTTATCTAAGGCATTATGTTTTCGATTATCATATTTACAAGAATGCAAACGTACAGAC
Source organism: Argiope bruennichi (assembly GCF_947563725.1). NCBI lineage: Eukaryota > Metazoa > Arthropoda > Arachnida > Araneae > Araneidae > Argiope > Argiope bruennichi. The sequence goes on along the minus strand of NC_079151.1, from coordinate 107,038,642 downwards.
TGACAGATGGTCAATCTCTTAATAGATTTAGCCAAAATTTTATAAGAATCTACACATTATATGTTAAAACTATATCCTAATTTTTATCCATTTAATATTTTATGCTTTGTAGTCATTGTGCTCACCTGCTTTCAGATAAAACAAATACTTTTAACAAATGATTTTTTCCCTCCAAAATATGATAGAAATCTACAATTTGACATAAACACATACTTAATTTCATTCATCTGGTACAAAGCTTATTATTATTAGTTATTACGATCACAGATAGACAAACATGATCGAATTGACTGATTTGAACTGAGCTCAGTCTGAAACTTGAAGATTCATCAAAATCTTGATTTCAAATTTTTTAATGTTAACAAAACTTTTCTTTATAAACTTAGTAGATAAAAAAAGCTCAAAAAATCATGAAAAATCGACCCTAAGTATTAATTAATGATTCTTTATTTACAAATAAAAGTATTAATAACTATGATAGATTATATAGAAACAACAAACTTTGAAGAAATATTATAGCAAAAATTGTTTTACAGAACTTACAAGGAGAAATACAATATAAAAGTTTAAATTAAAAGTATCAGTAGTAACAGCAATAATCTAATAATTTATAATGTATTATTCTTAAAAAGTAATAGATATTAATGATGATTTTAATAATTCAGTGCAGAAATATACTGCAATCCTAATATTTAACATTTCATAGAATTCATACATTAAAAATTTATTTATTTATGTGACAGTGAAGCTAATAATATTTTTTAAGGTCTGTCTGCCTCAGTCCAGCTGTATAGTCAGAAATTTACAAGTGATATGAAATGAAGTGCGTACAATGAAATTTGTCTAAAAAGATTAGTACATGCAAAATACACACTGTTAAAAATAGGTAAGTCCAATTTCTATTATCAAAGATTTACATTTATAAATCATTTAAAACAATATTTCATTAATTGGATAAGGTGAAAAAAATGGTTTGATATTAAAGTTTCCAGTTTCTGACCTTTTAAACAATGAGACAATCACATATATTTCAATCATTTCATTTCTGTTCAATATTCAGTAAGACTTTATATACTATTTCATTTTTCTGAATTATAATTAGTAAAATTACAAATAGCAATGAAGAAACATAATTTGATTATGTGAAGTCAAATTATCACATAATATCTTATTATCACATAATATATATATATTCTCTCTGGAAAGTCCCAAAAAGTCCAGGATGTGCTCGGCAGAAGCTACCTGAGCTTGGCATTTAGAGCAGACCGCAAAGGTATTTCTGCACTCTAAAAACGAGAGACTTTTAGTGTGACCGCTTACCAATCTGGATATTGCCGTTCGAGAGGCTCTGTCACAATTGAGAACAAACAAAGAGCCCAGCTCTTTGCCTGTATACCAAAGATAGCCAGGAGGGAACCAAATTTCATTTATCTAAGGCATTATGTTTTCGATTATCATATTTACAAGAATGCAAACGTACAGACTGACAGATGGTCAATCTCTTAATAGATTTAGCCAAAATTTTATAAGAATCTACACATTATATGTTAAAACTATATCCTAATTTTTATCCATTTAATATTTTATGCTTTGTAGTCATTGTGCTCACCTGCTTTCAGATAAAACAAATACTTCTAACAAATGATTTTTTCCTTCCAAAATATGATAGAAATCTACAATTTGACATAAACACATACTTAATTTCATTCATCTGGTACAAAGCTTATTTTTATTAGTTATTACGATCACAGATAGACAAACATGATCGAATTGACTGATTTGAACTGAGCTCAGTCTGAAACTTGAAGATTCATCAAAATCTTGATTTCAAATTTTTTAATGTTAACAAAACTTTTCTTTATAAACTTAGTAGATAAAAAAAGTTCAAAAAATCATGAAAAATCGACCCTAAGTATTAATTAATGATTCTTTATTTACAAATAATAATGTTGAATAATGTTGATGTTGAAAATCCTCATTACTTTAAGAAATCATATTTCATGCGGATGAAAAGAAATCAGAAACATTTCCATGCAATACGAATTATAGCCTTTGACAAATAGCCAAGGAAGGAAGGAAAGCAGAATTTTTTACTTTTGGATAGAATATGCAAAATTCATAATTTAAAAAAATTTGATAATTTCAATGATTTTTGTGAAATAGTAAGAATAAAAACTATCAGATATTTTAAATCTAATTTAAAACCAATTTTGTATAAAAATTATACTTATATTAGTAAATATTTTTTTAAACATATGATGAATGTGTATAAAAAGGAAAAAAAATTATCAAGTAACTACACACACAAATTTTTTTTAGTTTGGATACATAATAGAAAATTCTTTTGGGATATATGAGTTCTAAGTATGCAAATATAAAAATTTAAGCGTCAATCTGCAAATGCAACCACAATTCAAATGCATACCTGTCAGCAGAACTGTTTGCTTTACTTTGCTCTTTTACAGCTTAATATCTTTTAAAAATAGTCTTTCAAATATAGTTTACCTTTCAACAAATTTTATTTTTTACGAGATCAACATGATTCTTTCATTAATTAAAAAAAACATCATTTTCTTTACCCATGTTTTATATTTTGATAATACGATATTTACAAGGGTTAAACTTTTAATTATGCATTGCTATTTAATACCAGAATTTGGCTGAAATCTGTTTCTATTACCCATCAGTCTTAAATATATTGTATTATTTAATACCAATATTTCAATGTCTCTTTTGACATCAGTTACTTTTTCTTCTCCAAACTACAAAATATATAATTACTATAATTTTTTCATCTACTTTACATTCATAAATAATTTATTTACAATTTTGGATTTTATTTAATCAGGATGCAATTCTTTTTTCTTTGATATATGGATATAACCTTCAGTATATGTATCCAATAATACCCCCCCCCCAAAGTTTATTATTATTATGCTACATGAAACACCAAACTATTAAAATCATACAAGAAAATTTAATTCCTTATCTTACTCTAGTAAATCTATATTCCCAGATTGATCTAGTTGAAGATTTTTTGAATCTTTTTTCTTAGCTTTCTGTATTGACTTGAGGAATGAACTTTCCACTTTACGAAATGAGACAGTTTTTTGATTTACAGATTTTTTCTTCTTGGTCATCTTGTTTGTTTGATATTGCACGTGGAACTTTGAAGTTGAAGTTTACTGGCTTGTGCTACTTTGTAAAACAAGGCTTTGCCAGTGCTTCTTTAAACAACTGGAGAAACTCAAAATCAAGGAAAGGAGTCGAAGACCTTTGTAGAATGAAAAAACGACAGAACATTCAAATAGGTCTTTTTCTGAAAAATGGAAATCACACAAATCAGTTGTACTGTAGGGCGTCAGTACCTAAAGCACAGCGAAGATCATTTCTTTCGTGTGACAAGTCAATCCATAAAAGATTTTCATTATGCAGAGTACAAAATATTAGATTATTTATTTTAATAAATATAAAATCCAAAAGGAGAATATTTATTTTTATTTTTAAAGAGAGTGGGGAAAGCTAAACAAAAATTCTATAATTCATGAGTTTCAGTCTCTTTAAATAAGCAAAAATATAAAGATTGATTAATCTTTTTACAGATTAAATAAATGTCAATTACAATATCAGTAGGTATTATAAGAAAAAAAGAATGAATTTCTAACAAGGGATGTTTTATTATTGTAGTTTTTTTTTTTTTTTTTTTTTTTTTTTTTGCACTCTTGTTCCAATGATTATTTGCCAGACATCAGCAAACGTATACAACTCTACTCTAACAAAAATCGTCCGGTACAGGCAGTAGTCATTAGCGCTGGCAAATCTAACTAAGGATTGTTCTAAATTTTCTCGTTTATATTAAATCTATTTTATTTGTTGCTTAAAACATGGGTAAGTGATATTTTCATTAAATCTTATTAATAAAATATTTCTGATATTGATACATATGTGGTTCATACGAAAATTCTCTGGCCATACGATAAGTGTCATCATTTTAAGTATGTCCCAAGTTTTGGAAAATTTATCATTTTTTGAGTGATTTTTGATAATTGATTTTTATTAAATAATAATTCTCTAAATTACTATATATTATTGTTGTTTGTCGAAGAATCGTTGATATTTTAAATGATCTGGCCACGTGGGAATAATTAGGCCTAATTTAAGATGCTGCAGCGTTTTTGAAAAAAATAATATTAATGCTCTAGAAAATTATTGTTATAAAATTTTAATATTACTTTAGTGCATTAAATGTAAATTTCATTTAAATTTTATTTTCTTAAGGTAAACCCAGAGGATTGCGAACTGCTCGAAAACACAGAGATCACAGAAGGGACCAACGCTGGCACGATAAAGACTATAAGAAAGCTCATTTGGGAACTAGATGGAAGGCCAATCCTTTCGGAGGTGCTTCTCACGCAAAAGGAATTGTGCTTGAGAAAGTGTAAGTGAGAAATGAAAAGTAATATTAGAAAATAATGCCATGATTTTACACCATTGGAAAATGCAAAACAATCAAATATCCAGACAATCTTTTCTTCGACTTTTAACTTAATTGATTAGAATACTTCGTAAATTGTGAAGTATACTCTTTTTTAATATTATTGTGGATCTGTTTTAACTATTTTGACAAAATTGAACAGTTTTTCTACCCTGCAATTTGTTTTTGTACAAATGATTTATCTTAAGTGTGCTAAAACAAATGCTCTAACATGTCATCATATTTGCTTCTTATAGCCAAAGACTGCAGACCTTTGGCATAAATAATTCTCCTGTATTGAATTTGCACCTTCTACATAAATTTTGTTGAACAGGATTTAAAATGTCTTAAAGAATCTCATATAATGTATTTTTTTTATTAAACGCATTTTAAATATAATTCTAGAATTATTTTAAAGTGAAAAGATAAGCTATTCATTGGTAATTATTAATGAATTTATTTTAATTAAAATTAATAATTCCAAAATTTGTAAAATGGAAGAAACGGTTAATCGATTTCGCCAAGGTGGAAAAAATTTTTAAGTTAGTCCGATGAGTGAAGCATTTTTGCAGTTTGTCTGATCACTCAGTGATCATGTTCATCACTATATCAGTGATTGTATGTTTATCACTATATCAGTGATTGCAGTGGTATCTAGTGAATGAAATAAGTAAGATTATATTCTAGAACTAAAATTATTTAGTTTCAAGCCTTCTTCAGATATTGAAGATGTTATGTATTTTGAAATTAATTTTCAAAATACAAAGTGTAATAATTGATTTGCTGAAATTCTTTGTCAGGATTCAAAGATCTTTAAGCATTTGTTGCCAGCAAATGTTATTGGGAAGGGAAAAAAAAAAAAGCTTTATATGTGAAGTATGCTATCTTGATCAATAAAATCTTGTTTTATAGCATTATTATTTCAAACACTTTTGTAAGTTTTATCAGTATTTATTCTTTCATATGTATTATATATATATTTCAAATTTCCCAGTCTCCATTGAGTGCTTATTTACTTTTAATTTAGCTTTATATTTTGTATTTAATACTAGTTATGTATTTAAGAAAATCATTTATTAGACTGTTGATTATAAATTGTGTACATTTATATTAATATGAATGTCCTTTTTTTAAAGAAAAGTTTTTAATTAGCTCGCATTTTATTCTAAGTTTCTCTAATTTTCCTAATCCAAATTCCGACTTTTTATTCATTTTCAACTTGCATTCTAAAAATTGCCAACTCTAATTCTCACATTGCAAGTGAAGAGATGAAAATCCGTTATGCCTATGGCATAATGTTCCAAGGATACTTGAGATTCCTTTTCCTGAATTGATATTTGTCAATTGTATAAGAATCTCTTAGCAAAAGAAATTTGTATCCTTTGTCCCAGTGTAAACAAATGTGTCCCAACATTATTACCTGTGTAACAACTATGTCCTTAGGTGGAAAAATAAACTTGACTTCAAATTTGCCTTTTCAATAATTCATCTGTAAGATTGTTACATATTATATTAATGAAAAGTAATTACTGTTGTTAATTCTGCCTTTTGAATATGCTGTATTGGTACTTAAATGATAACTTTTTTTACTCATTTCACTTTTGCACATTATTTACATTTATTAAGATAATTTTTAAAGAATGGGAAAATATAAAATCTTGTTTGCTCATGTTAATTATGGAGGTAACTTTATTATTTTCTTAAGTGACAGCGGTTTAAAATGCTGCTTGTTTTTGTATCTTCATGCTTTGATTTGTTTTGCATATCTCATCTTTGCATGCTTTATTTTACAGAGGTGTTGAAGCTAAACAGCCTAATTCTGCTATCAGAAAATGTGTTAGAGTCCAACTCATTAAAAATGGAAAGAAAATTACAGCATTCGTACCAAGAGATGGTTGCTTAAATTTCATTGAGGTAAATAGCAGTTTTAAATTATTTTATTACAGCTTCAGTATGTTAATTTTGCATTATAACTAGGTCATAATACTATTTTGATGCATGGCTTGAGTGGATTTTGAATTGATTATTAGATTGATGGTCTTAATATTCTAACACCATTCCATTATATAAATTTATTAGTTGATATACCATCATGAATGTTTTTGAAGAATATTGATCGATTTTAAGTTTTACTTCAAAATATAAAGAAATTTTATTTCATAAATTTAGAAAAATAGTCTCATGGTTTGTAAACAAACTTATTAAATAAAATATATTTGTATCCTAATATCATGTTATGGTTTTTAGGAAAACGATGAAGTGTTGGTAGCTGGATTTGGTAGGAAAGGTCATGCCGTTGGTGACATTCCTGGAGTCCGATTCAAGGTTGTTAAGGTGGCTAACGTATCTTTGTTAGCATTGTACAAAGAAAAGAAAGAAAGACCTAGGTCTTAAATATAATAAAATTTTTGGAATTAAACTTGTGTATTTAGTATTTTTCCCAGCATATGTTTGCGAGTTGTATGTTTAATGTATTAATTCATTTTGCATTCCACAACTTGTATTTAGACTATAGATGGGCATACTGATGAAAACGGATTGTTTAATACTTCACTATAACAATTCCAACTTCAAGATCTTACTGAAGAAAATATTGTTGGTCAACAGTATTCTTTATGACATAGAAAATTGTATTTTACAGTTTAATATTAGGGGGGTTTTTTTATATGTTTATTTAACCTAAGCAATTTATTCAACAATCACATGAAAGGTCTTGGAAAAATTACTTTCATATTCTTATGTACTTAGCAGAAAACTTGGATTAAACCCTATCTGCAAATAAAGACTGCAAAGAAAAGCATAAAATTTTATTATAGAAGCTACCATTAGGTTTTTGAATTAGGAATTTTAAAGTGGTATACTTTAGCATTACCAAATATTTCAGCATTATTTACATAAGGCTGCTATTACTAGAATAGGGATACATGGAAAGTGCTTATATTTAAGGACTATTTTTAAGCACCATAAAAATGCTTAATTTTCTTAAAAAATGTAGTAAAGAATTTTTTTTAAAAAAATTTATTATAATATACGACTTATTCCCGCTCCTCTTTACTTCAACAATAGTCATTCCCGATATATTGAAATACTGGAATGGCTATCCTGCAGGGGCAATACAAAATATAATTTGTACCAAATTGGCTGCAATCTAAAAATATTAAAATCTCCTTAATTTTTAGTCTGGATTTTTTTTTAACCTGATAAGTATGTGTTTAATTGGTTATTTAACTTGTGTGCTTCTATTGACAGTACACATATGTCTTGGTGTCCATACAGATCCAATGTTTCATGTCAATTATTAACGGTACTTTTATTTTCAGTATTTGATTTAAATGATTTTATGCATAGTACTATACACAAAAGAGTTTAAGTTAAAATTGTAATACATAAATTTTGCTAATTTTATCAGGCATCTTCAATTTAAAAAAATAATAGTAATTGAAATACCATTATTATATCCTTTTCTATGTTTATATCATAAAATGGGCGAAGCTATCTGCTTATGACTATTTACAATATAGTAAATTGTTCTTCACTAAGCAATTGTAGAAGTATATTTTATACATAATTCAAATATACATTCAGCATACATGATACATATGTATTTGTCACACTTTATGCATACATTTTGAAATTTATTTTCTAACATTCAAAGATAGCTTTGACATCTTTATCTGCTTATGGTTCCCGAACTCTGTTTTGATAATAGAATTTTCAGTCTTTTAATGGCCCTTATACACTGTTCACTAACATGGTTGCAGTTTTAGACATGACAACACATTTCTTCTACAACTATGGTTTTATGTTAATACTGTATGTAGAACTTTGATAACTTGCCAGCTCTGATTTTTGTTTCCAATTACGATTTACTATCAGAAATATTATGTATGCATTCATAACTGAAATATCAAGAATATTAGAAAATGCAATAATTGGTCAATCATTTGTTAATTTTTCTTCTACAAGTATAGCATGAAATCAATTTATCTAAGGTGTATATATCACTGTTTGTAAAATTATAATTAAGGATTGTTTTTCGGAAAACATTTACCTTGCATAAAATTAAAAATTATTTATTTTTTCCCTGTGTGAATAAAAGAAACGGCATGGTAGAAAATCTTAAGGTCCTCTATAGCTTATTGACCATTTAATAACATTTAAATCACAATGTAAATTTATTAGATATATACATTGGGGTATTATTGTTAGTTTTTCTTGTTTTAATGGAGATTTTCGTTTTTATTTTATTAAAAATCGTTCTTTTTCCCTGAAAATATTTTTTAAAGCTTTTGGTATTTTTTTTTATTGTAGTGACCGGTAATACATGTATTTTATAAGTTAACATAAAATTGTTTACTTCTCAAATTACTTATGAACTTTCAAATAAAATATTAATATATTTAATATAAAATTTTAATTTTACACCAACTAATTCTGTTGATAAAAAATAATTACTTTCACAGCTTGTTTTTTCACATGAAGAATTGTTTTCATTTAATATATTAGTAATTCATACAATTTAATAAATTAGCTTTTATTATATATCTGATTTTACATTTCAATGCATTTATAATTAATTTCAATTCAATCTGTAGAAAATAAATTTCACACAGACAAATGAAAATAATTATAATATTAAATAAAGTTAAAATACAAACTTACAAATTACTTCTAATTTGGAAGAAATTAATAAAGAATGACTTACCTTAGGAGCTTGAGAAGTGCCTAGACAAATAAAGATTATTTTGTTTGATTTTTGAATTATATTCCATGTATTTGATTTAAAGTTTTTAAAATTAAATCAGAAAAAGTGTTGATTTTTTTCTATCTCCTCTCTTTTTACTACGTCCTGGAGATTGCTATTTAAAGCTGCTTTTAAGTTTTCCCATTTTTTTATGTGTTGCCCTATCCATTGGAGTTTCTCTTCTTGCTTTTGATTCTGAGGGAAAATTGAAGGTACAGCATCAGGTACAAGCCTAGAAAAAAAGAATTTAAAAAAAGAGGAATTCTTTAGATAAAAAAAAATAGTAATTTATTAAAACTTAAAATCAAAAACAATAGATATTTTCTTAATACATAAACTAAAAGCTAACGCATGTTGGACAGTATTAAATAAAATCATATTGAGTATTAAAAAATAAAATTTAAAATCAACAAACATTCATTCCTCCAAAATAAATACCTAGTTCAATATTATGTTGGAATATCTATAGTAATTATTTATACTACCATTCAAGTAAACATTTTAAATATTAGGAACAAATAAACAAAAGACTATGAGAAGTAGCAATAAAACAAAGAAGTTTTTTTATTTAGCTCAAGCAAACAATACCAAAGTAATTGGAAGCATAAGCAACTAAATGTAGAGCAAACAAAAATGACAGAAGATAAATAGAAGTAATACATAATTTTAAATGTTTCGTATTTCAAAAGAATTAATTAACTAAAAATTGTACAAAAAAATCAAACTTACCTTACTATATTGAGCCCTCTCGATTCCAGCGGGGCGGTTTGAGAATTTACCCTATAACATCCACGTGGGTAGGTTTGGGGCGGCTGCTAGCCGTTTTAGGGGAGATGGGTATTCAGGGGTGTTTGTGCTCCGGGGAAACCCCGGAATTCCGGGGATTTTGAACTTCGATACCCGGAAATTCCGGGGATCGTCGTTCAAAAGGAAGTAGGAATAATAATGAATTATTTATTTTGATCTGGGCGATTTTGTTTGCTTTGAAAGCAGAAAACGCAAGGTCAGCGTGTGTGGTGAAAACTTTTCCTTTCTTTCTCCAAAGGCAGTGATAATGCGTGAAAAGGGGGAAAAAACTTCTTTTTTGTTCTTTCCTTATTGCGAGTTATGACTCATTCCCCCGTTTCTCGGACATTCTCTTCTGGATTCTTTTCGGCAAGTAGGCGCGGCAGAAAAAAAAGGGAGAGACTTCGCGACCAGATGTGCGATCACGTGACTCTGGGTTCAAAGGTCTTATCTCTCCTGGCGTGGCGCCAATAAGTAGAGAAGGGGGATTTTTCGCCGTATTAGCTATTTGTCATTGATCGCTTCGCAACTTTTTTTTCTCCGCTGTGTAAAATTTTCGTTTCATTTATTGATGCACGTGTAAATTTTTCGTTTCTCTTATTGAAATGTTTTTTTATTTATGTACGCAAGAGAATTTCACTTTGAAATTTCAGCATATGAAACAGAAATTACCCCTTAAAAATTCATATCTAATTAGTTTTACAGCATTAGATCCAGAGCTAAGAGGTAAAACCAGTACAATATTAGCTTTTGAAAAATTATCATGTCCCATATTTTTAGTGATAATGAAAAGTCAAAAGTAGAAGCTGAAATAAGGTTATACCAGAGTGATATTGATATCACCAAAGAAATGCTCTACACATCTGATGAAAGTGGAAATCAAGTCAAGTGTACAATTGATAAATATTGGTCTAAAGTTTTTAATTTAAAAGATGATTTCACAAATGATTATAAGTATCCTACATTGGCTAAATTGGTCAAAGCCTGCCTTAGCTGCTTCCATGGCCCATTAGTGGAAAGTGCATTCAACTTAATGGATATACTTGTCACTGACTATAAAACCTCTCTTAAGATTGATTCCCTAGATGCAGTGCAGACTATTAAATATGATTTAATGGCTTCTAAAGAAACCTCATGTGAAAAATATGGCTCAAAAAATCCAATTCACAAAGATCTCTTACTGAATATGAACAGAAGTTGTAAAACATATCAAGAGGACTTAAAAACATGTATTTCAGATGAGTCACCTATAAAAGTCTCTGAAAAACCTTCTACATTAGCAGAAAAGCAAACTGCTTCTACCTCTGCATGTGCAGTTCTCGAGGAAATTTCTTCAACTGTAAATGAGGAAAATAAAAGTCAATCTTCCTGCAATTATGAAGTTCACCACAAAAGAAAGACAAGCCCACAAACATCAGAAAATAAAAAAAAGCAGCAGAAATTAGATAATTTTTTTTAAAGAATTAATTCAGGTAATTTAAAATATTTGCATAAAATGTAGTAGTTTATATGTTTGAAAATTTATGGTTATTAATTTTGCAAAAAAAGTAATTCGTTGAACTTTTATAATTAGGTCATTCAATATTTCATAATTGTAATTTTTCATTTCTCCCCCCCCCCCTTCTCGAAACTCCAAAATGCCGGTAGTAAGTCCGTAAAAGTTTCAGGGGATTTTTTGGGGTCCCACAAACACCCCTGTGGGTATTAAAAGCGGCTACTCTACTGACCACTCCAGGAGGTCCTCGTTATCTTCGACAATAGCGGCTTTTACACAGTAGTTTCCCCTGTGCCTTAGGGCGGTAGGGGTTGAGGAGGAATTCACTAAATAGGTTGTTGGCGTATATTTTGTATTTTGAAAGGGTTTTAGTTTCTATTTTCACGTGTTGTTAGCTCAAAATTGGAAAGATTTTATGGCCATTTATAAAAGAAATTTTCCACTGAAGTTCTCTGGTAACGATGAATTATATATAAGGATACCGACACGTTGTTTAGTTTTCGGACAAGCATCAGAAGCCCTTTTCAGTAATAAGACTATTGTAATGATATAAAGACAAACCATTGCACTGTCAATGCGCCCTTTTCACATGTTTGCATGCAGTTTTCTCACAAAATGGGTAGCGACACTTGCTACTATGGGAGGAAGTCGTTTTACACTCCAAGCATCTTATTCTGTCATCAAAGGACTGTCGGAAATTCTAAAGCCGTGTACAAACTACCGCTTTTAAAATAGAATTAAAAGACAAAAAAAAAACAGTTCGGGAGTATTCTTTATCGACCTTTTCAAAGAGTGAGATAAGTTATATAAATACTGAGTTCCTTTTTAGAATGCCATTCTGAAAATTTCTCTTCAGTTGTGAATTTCTACTCTTTATTTTATGTACTGTGAATCGGCTGTTTGGATTATCAGAGTAATTTTTGTATTGAAACGCTTATTATTTCTTCATTATGAGTAAAAGAAATCGTGAACACACTGAAGAAGAAATTAAAGCAATTTTACTTGATTCTGATGAAAGTGACAGTGATCAATCTGCGAAGACGATGGTTGGCCAAAAAATGATACTTTAGCTGATCTCTCGTTTATTCTAAACAAAGAAGCAGGAGATGAAACTAACGAGGGTCAGATGAACGAGAGAGATAGAGATGAGGAGTCAAAAAATGTTATATAATGTACATATTATCAAAAATTTACAAATGATTCCCTCGTGTGTAAATTTGTGGAAATTTAATATGAAGCTTTCGTTCAAAAATTTAACAATACTATAGAAAACTTCACATAACATTTTAAAATCAGAAATTCAGCAAGAAAAATTCAAAATGACAGTTCATACTAAAAAAGTAATATTTATGATGAATGTAATTTTAAATGTGTTAAATCTTCATATTTAGTTTATGAAGAATGTAATGTTTTAGTAAAATGTTCAGGCTGAAAACTGAAGGGATGTATTTTCGAAATATATTTCGCTGAGTAATTTTTCCCCCGAATTTTATTTCATAAATTTTTGTATTTCAATATTAAATGAAGTTTTAAAAATATGTTATCTCATCTATCGAAACAATTCGATAGATGAGATTTATAACGTTTGACGTAATATATTCCCTTGGTTAGAAAACATTTTTATTAGTTATATTTTAAAAGGTTAGTAAAAATGAGTGGCAAAATAAAGATATTTTTGGAATTTATATTTACCCTACATTCTTTTTAGATTATTTAATGTAAAAGCAATAATGAGTAAGGTTTTGAAAAAAAAATTGTGAAAACTTCTTTAAAAATTTAATTAAAGTTTTAAAACTTTTCTCTTAGTATCACTATCGAAAATGCAAAATAATATTTTATATTTAAAAATTCAATAAAGATAATCGTTTATACTAAAAAAAAATCTCAGCTGAGTGTTGAACGAACATATTATTTTTGAAACATCTTTCAAAAAAAAAACAATAACATTTCTTTTATCCAACGATTGTTTTTATTTCGGTATTAAATGAAGATTTAAAACATTATCTTGTTTATCACTGAAAAGCATTGACATCTATACTATGTAAAAAAATGTACTAATTGCATTGATATATGTATAATGTATGTTTTACATTACTATGTAAAAAAAAATTACATGGTAATACATGATATATTATTTAATTTTGGCAACAAAAAAATGTAAAAGCCTATTGAGAATTAAATGAAACATAAAGATGTTTTTGAAATTGCTAGTAAAACCAGTTTTTATTTAAATGGTTTGGAAGCCTAACATAAAACTTACAAAAAACAAAAACAAAAAAAACTATTTTCTAAATTATAGAATAAATTTCAAATTTTTTGTAAAAAAAAAATACCCCACAAAGATGATGAACGAAACACTTCACACTAAAAAATATAAATACATTAGAATAAAACTCTTCAGCTGATGGAAAATGAATCTCGTTGTCGAAAACCGCAAGGCAATTATTCAAGGTAGAGCGTCGACAGTTTTATTACTTCAGAGTGCAGGGGGTAACTGCCCCTCAGCTAGGAAGAGTCCATGTCTTTCAGAGACACGCTGAGAAAGTCTGGATGTTAAAGGGAGTGCCACTTGAAAAGTGCTTGGATGTTAAAGAGTTAATCCTTACTATACTTACTTACTTAGTCCTTACTATAAATCGTCCCGCTGTATTGCAGATATCCATGCTCTTCTAGCGTTTTCACCGTTTGGAAACGAAAATACAGAAACATTGGAGCTATTTTTTGTGTAATTACTTTTACAATTGGGAACACAGCACACACTAGGCATCTTCATTACGATAAATTAAAATTAATATGCTAAAAGATCAGAAAACTACTAAAAAAGCCAATAACACATTTCTTATTCTTCACTACGATAACGACTATCGTTTTCTACAGAACTCATCCAACCTCATGACGTCACGGGCTGAAAGCGTTGGGAGTTGTGAGGCCTTGTATTACGAAGATCTTGATAAGCCTGAGCACAACGATCCTATTGATTAACGAGCCGAAGGATTCCTTATTCCCAGAATTCCTGGGACGAGACCCGTCCTTCACAGCGACTTTGAGTTCGCCGTCTGATCTGAAGCACTTCCCCTTCAGATGCTTCTTCAGGAGACCAAACACATAAAAATCGCAGGGCTATAGGGTGGATGGTCGAGCTGCTCCCACTTGAACTTGGTCAATTCCGCGTGTGTGACCTTGGAGACGTATGGACGCGCGTTACCATAGAGCAGAACCACACTCTCCGTGAGTAGCCCCGGTCTTTTATTCTTCATTGACCCTCATAGTCTTTGGAGTGTCTCACAGTACACATCAGAGTTAATAGTTCCTCTGTACTCGAAGAATTCGACAAGTAGTCATACTTGGACGGCACTCTTTATACGAGCATTTGCTCTCACCTGCGCATGCGGGCGTCCGTGTATGCTCCGATCTACGCCGAAGACTCCAATCGCATCCCCAGACGTCTCGCTAAGTTCTCCCATAGGGCCATAGGCAAATGTGCTTACGGTTATATTATGGCGTTTCGTACCTTTTCATTTGAACATTCTTTGAATGAATATCATTATAGGACGCTAAATTTTCAGGTATTTGTAATGAAAATAATAATAATTTATTTTGTATCATATTTGAAACTAGAGCAGCATATAAAAAATCTTTAAAGAATGCAATGGTTGTTTTTTTTTTCATGTTTTGGTTAAATTTTTTTTCGGAATTAGTAGTAATTTTTGTATGCATTTTTTTTAATGTTTGGTATAAAAAAAAGAATGTCATTGGCATGAATTATTTATTATTTTTCATTACAAATACCTTTAATTTTAGTGTCTTATTAGGGTACCCATATACCACTATGCTCCTAATTATTTAAGATTTTTAGAACTATGAAGTTTAACATTCATTGAAAAATAATGCTTATTTTTCATAAAACTCGAAGAAGAATGAAAGTCTAAATTAAAATAAATTAACATCATTTCTTTTCTCACAGTCTTTCATTCCTTAATATATAAATTTTAATCCAGATAATTTATTAAGTTTGATTTATTTTCGGTTATTCCAAATTTTTTATTATTACATCAGTCAGGTACAAAAAATAGTAAAATCATTCAGTTTTTCTTCAATTAACTCTAATTATTTTTTTTTACCATTTTTCATGGATATTTACTTTATTTCATTTACAGAATATATACTATCAATTTCAAGTTCATTTAATTTCTTTGAAATATGTATTTTTGCGAGAATCCAAGACGTTAAGCATTTTCAGCGCTTCCATTTATTTCATTTCATTTAGAAGTCTTCTTCATTGCATATATATATATATATATATATATATATATATATATATATATATATATATATATATATATATATATATATATATATATATATATATATATATATATATATATATATATATATTGCATTTTGCACAGTTTTATAACTTTTTATACATCTAAATAGTCCAAAATTAATAAATAAATTTGATAAGCTCTGTTGTATAGACTGAATTTTATATAAATTAGCTTCATAAATATCATGATAATAATTATAAAATTTGATCCTGTGACTCCTGAAAGACTGCATTTATTTCATTTCATTTTTATAAATTAATACCCAAAAGGTAAAGTATCAAAAATTTTCCAAAACTTTTGAATCTTAACTAAACATATATTTTGTATTTGTTTTATTTACATTGGTATCTAGAAACATTTATTTCTACAAGTATAATCTGTTTCTACTGTTATTATTTTCATTTCCTTTAAAACCTCCGAAATAAGAATCCTGTCATTTATACTTACTGTAATCGGATTCATATATATCATTCCTTTTAAAATTATATAATAATATCCATAATTTTTTCTATTTTCTCTAAAAAATTCCTCAACAGACTCTGATGTGTACATTTATATTCCAATATTTTTATAAAATCAAATTGTAAATTTTTAGCATTTGAGAAATTTGTTGACTCATAAGTTACACCATATATATCAACTTCGTTATTATAATAAAATATTTTAATTTCTTTATCATTCTCGATATTACATTTTAAAATAGTTGTGTCAGTTCTTTTCATCGCAAAAGTTGAACCTTCCGTTATATCCTTGTCTAATAATGCATATTTCATTAAAAAGTTATAGCTCTGTTTCATCTATTATTTCTTCCTCTCTTGATCAAATCTCCCCCTCAATTTTTTGCTGTGACACAGAATTGAGCTGTATCAGCTTTTCCATAGTTTTGGCTATTCACCTATAGCCCACATTTTCGGCGACAAAAATTCTTCAGGCATTTGCTCACACCACTCGGAATCGCGTTCGACGACGCAATCTGACCGCAACTTTTCCCATGCAAATATAAAAGTTCTCTTTAAATAAGCGCTCAACACAAATTGATACAGACCAAACCTGCATGTGACGTCACAGTGTTTCCTCGCCACTCGTTCTGCGAAATACCGCTCGTTAAACGAGTCATTTTTTTACATTTTGATTTGTTCGTTATACTAATCACTCACTGTATGAGGTGCTTGTTAGGGAGATTTGACTGTATTTTTTCTGGTTAAAAACTAGTTAGTTTTTCTTATTACCGGAGAAGCCATGTCTGGATTGTAGTAAAGGTAATGCTATTTTCAAGTTATTTTGTTGCTATTCTCTCTGAATAATGATGAAAAATTATTTTCTTTACTTAATGAAGATTAAATTTATAAGAACTTTCGTCATCCGCTAAATAAAATAGTGTTTCTGTTGTTTCGAAATGTAACAGACAAATTGAAGGTATATTTTCTGTTTATGACCCTTGGGGATATAATTTTATAATTAAAAAATTTAATATTACATTGTAGTTATTTATAAAAAACGATAATTTTTTTGGTTTTAGCTTACGATTTCTGTTTCAATATTTTAACAATATAATAATCTTATTAAAATTTTCATAGAGTTCACATGGTCTCAAAACTGAATGGTTATCTGATAAAAAAAAAAAAAAAAACGGTATTTAAATCAATGGGATATCCTCCCAGAAATTTTCTCACATACTGTTACAAACCTGTAATTTTGCTTCCAGCGCGAATAGTGTTATCATAAGAAAGACCGTTTTACAGTCACCTGTATTGGATGCTGCCGGATGTCGAGCCAGTGATACCAGAGCTTGGCGACGAATTTTGAGACTTTGGCAACAAAATGGATAATGCTGGAAACTTTGCGATCCATCTACTAGGAACCGAGATACGCCCTGACGTCTAGAAGCTTCTAGCTCCGCCACCCAAGAACTATAAAAGGCCGACACTCTTAAGCTGTGTATCTTGTGTCGTGAGTAGTAGGAGTCGCCAACAAGTAACGAGCCTTCCAGAGAATAGTGAAGCAACGGCGAACAGAGGTGCATAATCCACGATTTTTTTAATCACAATTTCCAGTGAAGTTACCGCTCCGATAAGTTTCAGTGATATGCAATTCAATGATACGATAATTCCAAGAATAACCGGTGTGTTCACTTCAGAGGGTTAAGGGATTTTCCCTATGCATGATTGAACTCTTTTTCGAGAGCTTCCATTGGACAGATCGTATCGATTGTTACTTTCTATCGTGGTCCAAGACCTGTAATCAGAATATCTCCAGTATGATCGTATCAAGGATTTGAATCACACCCTTCTTTGAAAAGTATTGATCACTGGTATTTGTGACTTTTTGATATTTGTTACGTAATAACCGCTCGTAAAAAGGTTCGTCAACCCTAACGCCGAATTACCAGCGTTGTTTGGAGCGAGAACTGAACTGCTATATGCCGAATCCCGTTGTCTACTGTGGAGGCAGCATCAAATTCTGTGTGTGGAATAGCCAGTTGGGAAAAGTAATGAGTCGGCAGATAATGCGAGAGAAGACAGCGAGAAGTTCAGCCGTTTGGAGAGACCGTAAAGCGAAGCTCCGAGGATCTCCTCTCTTGCTGAATTCTGTCTAGCCGCTTCGTGTGATGTGGACAATTACTACTTGTACGCTACTATCGTCTGTGGTGTACAACTTTGTGCTGTCCTGTGTCCGTCGCTGCTGTAAATATTTGTCGTCTGTGCATTCATCGTCCTTGTGTACTCTTGTTTTCATGTAAATGAACGTCGTCGTCGTTTTCTACTGAGGACTACTGATTGTGTGCTCTCACACCATATCACTGCCACTATCAAAAGAACCCAGCCTGTGTGGAGAAAATCTGTAACAATTTGGTCTCAGAAGTTGGATAGTGGTTAACAGTGTATGGTGCTGACTAGATACCAGAGCAATGGAAGAAGAAATGAAAGCCGGACAAGAGAAGTTTATGCAAGAGATGGAACTCGGACTAGAGGAACTATTGCAAAAAATGAAAGCCTTTACGGAAGAACTGAAAGCCGGGAAGAATGAATTAAAGAAAGAAATTTCGTCGTGGAAAGAAATTTTAGAAGATAAAGGAAATAAAACCGAAGTCATTCAAGATATCACAGAAGAAGTTGAAGAAAGCAGAGAGAGCCAAGTGAAAAATGAAAAGGCCGACGATCGAATGGTGACCGTTGTCACCGAAAAAGAGCTTAGCAATCCGGTGGATGAACCGAGGTTCAATGGGGAAAGGCATGGACAGGGAGATCGTCAAATAATTACAGAGCTCAGACAGTCTTCTTCGAATGATTCCCCTGAAATGGAATCAAAGGAGCAGACGCCTGGGGATGGAGACGAGGAATTCTGTTTGGACGGGTCTGTTAGTGGCGACCCGTGATCGATGCTTATGGATGCAGGAGTTAATGCGACCCTGTTTGGATTGGATTCGTACCAGAGGTTAAAGGGACAATTTCTATGCAAGCCTCTCGATATCTCCTTGAATAGTGCTACGGATGAAGATTACGTGGCTGGAATCGCTGATCCTTGTAGTCACGGTCTCTATTTCCTCCAAGAATTCGGCTTTGCTGTGGATTTTCCAAGCAGTGTCATGCAAATAGGAGCCGAGGAATCTCCTGTGCCTCCAGTTAAATTACTTCGTCGCAGAAGAATCCTTCCCGCAAAGGCGGAAGTGCTCTTTAGAAGATCCTGTGTGGAGAGCTGTGAAGGATGAGCCGGGAATAGGTGGAAATATTCTCGTGAAGGCTTTGTCAACGAGGGCGAATCCCTGGCTTTCAAGTGGACTCCGGAAGGCACTGTTGGACAATCCTGATATTCGGTTGGCTTAATGGAGGAAATTCAAAGTGACAAACCGACCATCCTGGCTAGAGTTCGTTTCGGAGAGTCCTGTTGCGATACCATGTTTGGCTCCATGGGACATCCTGCATTTTAAGGAGCGGAATCAAGACTAGATGTACAATCCGAAACGACGAAGAGGTCCGGGTAGAGAGCAATGAGAAGGTTTGGATGGATCTTTACCTGTCGCCAATTTAGTAAATGATGTCATCTGCGGAAATCGTCCAACGCATCATTATCATCACATCGTTCGAAAGCCTACGCCAGCTATTGGGTTAAACTGGGACTGCTGGGACGTCAGACCTTGAAGAGGGAAGCAATGTTACAAACCTGTAATTTACTTCCCAGCGCGAATAGTGTCATCATGAGAAAGACCGTTATACAGTCACCTGTATTCGATGCTGCCGGATGGCGAGCCGATGATCCCAGAACTTGGCGACTTGACGACGAATTTGGCGACAAAATGCATAATGCTCAAAATTTCGAGAACTTTGTCGATCCATCCACTAGGAACTGAGATACACCCAGGTGCGCCCTGATTGGTCTAGAAGCTTCTAGCTCCGCCTCCCGCGAACTATAAAAGGCGAATTACCAGCGTTGTGTGGAGCGAGAACTGAACTGCTGTAAGTCGAATCCTGTTAGAGATGCATAATCCATGATTTTTTGAATAATAAATAATTTTGCTATTGTTATTTTTTCAATATTTGTTCCAAATATCTGTTATTTCAATCATATTATTAATTAAAAATTATTACTTAATATTACATATAAAATTTATTAATTATAAGTAATTCTTAATTTACTAATTTAAGTAACGTTTCATTGAATTAATTTATCTATTTCAGCTTACTTCTTAAATGTGATTTTTTTCAAAACTATTAATTTATTTCTTTATTGGAATAAACCATTTTCTGAAAAATTTGAATTAAATATATATCTCATTTCTTTAAATTGTTTACTTTAGTTCTGTTACATAAGCAAGTTGCCCCGCCTCTCACTTGTAACACCCTCTAGCGGTATATGTAAAAAACCATCAGTCTTTGTAATATCATCGAAGTAGCAGCACGCCGAAAGGCAAAGCTCAAACCAACTCCCGAAAGCGGAGAAACAATAAATTCTTTAAAATACAAAAAAGGTCCGTCATCATTATTGAACCTCTCCATTCTGGTCCTAGCGATCCGGAGACGAATTAGCGAAAATATGGAAAAAAATAAAACTCAAAAAGCCAAAGAGTTAAATAGAATCAGCGGAAGGATAAAGGCGAAACTAACAAGTATTAAAAAGTTTGTTGAAAGTAGTTCAACGGTTGAAGAAGAAAATAAATTTATATTCAGCTGTCAAGAAAAGCTGGCAATTGTGGAAAAAATAAAAAATGAATTAGAAATTTTATTCAAGGATTATTTAGAAATCGACGAAGATGAAACGTTAAGCCAGAAGTGCGATCAAGAAATGTTGGATATCGAAGAAGAAAGAAACGAATTAGAGGTAAGTTTGAAATGCTTACTCTCTAATTATAATGTTAAGGAAAATGTAAATGATCAAAATTCAAATTTGAAAGCTTATATCAATCATATTGATTTAAAAACGAAACTTCCGGAAATTCCCTTACCATTATTTTACGGAAAAATGGAAGAATTCAGTAATTTCAAAAATCAATTTATGTGTCTAATAAACGATAATACCGAATTAACGAATGATCAAAAGTTATTTTATTTAAAAGCTGCCCTCCGTGGTGAAGCTAAATTTATAGAAATAAGTGACGATACATTTGAGTCACTGTTTGCTGCTCTCGAAGAGCGCTTTGAAAATAAGCGAGCAGTTGTTGATATTTACATTCGAAATATGTTAAAGCTAGAAAAATTAAATTTTGAGTCTGCAAAAGGCTTACGAAAGCTCACAGACACAATAAATAAAAGTCTGAGAGGTTTAAAAAGGTTGAATTAGAATGTAATGACTTAACAAATGCTATATTAGTAAATATAATATTAGAAAGACTTGACAAAGAGAGTAGAAAGGCATATGAAATGTCCATACAATCAAAACAAATACCTTCATTGAAGGAGCTCTTGCAATTTTTAGAATCAAGAGCGATGGTACTCGATCAATTAGGGAAATACCCTACAAGTAACAAATTCCACAAGGAATTTCAAGGCACAATAAATAAGCCGAAAAACTTTCTTCTTAATGCAAATAAACTAAGTAATGTAAAGCCATGTATTTTATGTAAATTTGAACATCCTTTACAAAGATGCTCTGAATTTTTAAAATTGAGCGTTTCTAAAAGAATCGAGCTTTTAGAAAAATATAACATTTGTAAGAACTGTTTGAAATTGCATAAGCCACCCTGCAAATCCACATTCCTCTGCCGAAGCTGTCAAAATTCAGGCCATAATTCTTTGATACATCTGGATCCTAAACTCTTAAGTACTCGCCTTGCAGAGGTAACGCCCCCAGACACGGGGGAGCAACTTTATGTAAACAATGAACCGTCTGGCTCGTCGAGGTTGCCACAAAAACTAACCCCTGATGCTGAGTCAGCGATTACAAGTAACTCGAAACTATCTTCAAACATTCTATGCACCGCTCAGTTATTTATTGAAGATGCATTTGGCCAAAAATTAAAAATAAAAGCCCTGTTGGATTCTGGGAGTTCGGTAAACATAATAACTGCAGATTTGGCTAATTCTTTAGATTTGAAACGGGAAAAGGTTAATGCATCCATCTCTGGTATTAACGGAGGAGAATTCTTCGTTAAAAATAAATTAACCACTACCATTTTTAATGAAGACAATGATTTTTCCAGAACTGTATCATTTTTAATTATGCCTAAAATAACGCATTTAACTCCTTCTAAAGAAATTGATATCTCAAAGGTTAACTTCCCAAGTGAGATAAAACTTGCGGATGAGACTTTTCATATTCCTAGTAAAATTAATGCATTACTCGGATGTGAGTTGCTCTTTGATTTATTGAAGGCAGAAAAATTTAGATCATATGATAATTCACTCTTGTTACAAAATAGTGTGTTCGGATATTTAATAACGGGAACAATCAACGGCAGGAATTCTCATTTCTTTTCTGGATTAATTTTTAAAAATGATAATCTGGAGAATTCTGTTAAAAATTTCTTTAACTTAGAATCTTTTCCTGGTGATAATACAGATGATTCAGTCGAATCAAAAACATATGAACAAACTTATTGTGAGGAACATTTTCTTTCCACTCTTAAGAGGGATAGTACCGGAAGGTATGTTGTTAAATTACCAATAATTGAAGAAAAACGTTCTATACTAGGCGATTCAAAGGAAATGGCGGAAAGGCGTTTAAATTTACTTTGGAAAAGATTAGATAAAAATAAAACAATGGTAATACAATACAAGGCTTTCATGGATGAATATTTCCAGTTAAATCATATGGAAAGAATTTTAGATTCTCCTGAAATTGCCAATAGTGAATATTATATTCCTCACCATGCCGTGTTTCGCCCAGAATGCACATCAACACCCTTGCGTGTCGTTTTTGATGCATCTGCAAATTCTAGCAGTGGAGTTTCACTTAATTCCATTTTATTGAACGGCGGAACAATTCAACAGGAACTATTTTGCATCATCTTGAGATTCCGAACATATCAATTTGCATTTAGTGCAGATATAAAGAAAATATATCGCCAAATTTTGGTCGCAGAAGCAGATAGAGACCTGCAAAAAATTCTGTGGAAACATACAGACTACGGACTGTGACATATGGAACAAAATGTGCTCCATTTTTTAGCCACCAGAACACTCAAGGCATTAGCTGAGAAAGAAAAAAGTGAATGTCCTCAAGCATCTGCAGCACTTCTTACTGATGTTTATGTTGACGACATTTTAACTGGTTCAAATAACTTACCAGAAACCAAGGCTTTACAACAGCAGTTAATAGAACTTTTAAGTAAAGGGGGCATGCAACTCCACAAATGGGTTTCAAACCATCCTGAATTATTAGGGAATAATCAAAACTTAAATTTTGAATTCCCAGACTTAACAACAGTTAAAACGCTCGGAATGCAATGGCGTCCCACATCAGACATTTTCACGTTTGAAGTGACTGTCAGTTTGAATAACAATTACTCAAAACGGGAAGTCCTTTCAGTCATAGCAAGACTGTTTGATCCTTTGGGTATTATCAGTCCAATTGTAACTATCGCTAAGATATTTCTTCAGAGACTTTGGCAACAAAAGCTAAATTGGAATGACACTATTCCACAAAACGATTTGAATGACTGGTTAAAATTCTTAAAAGACTTACCGGCAGTGAACCAGTTAAAAATTCAAAGATGTGTTATCATCAAGAATCCCACCACCATAGACCTACATTGCTTCTGTGATGCCTCAAATAAAACCTACGGTGCAGTCATCTATGTGTGCTCAAAAAATAAATCCGGTGAAGTGAAAACAAGTCTTTTGTGTAGCAAATCGCGAGTGTGTCCAATCAAGGAATCAACAACACCTCGTCTGGAGCTGTCAGCAGCACTACTTTTGGCACGACTTGCATCAAAGGTGATTTCGATCTTACCTGTGACAATAAATCACTTCTATATGTGGTCAGATTCTACAATCACCTTAGCCTGGATAAAAACTCCCCCAGAAAAATTGAAACCATTTGTTTCCAATCGTGTTAGAAAAATTAACAGTTTGTGTCCAAATTATGACTGGAGACATATTAAATCTATAGACAATCCAGCAGACTTAATCTCCAGGGGAACGTCTGCAACAAATTTGATAAACAGTCAAATTTGGTTCAATGGGCCCCAATTTCTACAGTCTGAAATTCCCCATAAAAAGGATGCTATAGATTGTAATACCAATTACGACTTTATGAAAGAAATTAAAACTCCTTGTAAATTGATTTTACTAACTAATATTTCTAATAATTTTATTTGTAAGATTTTAAATTTAAGTAACAACTATACTAAAATTATAAGCTATCTTTTCAGATTTATTAATAATTTGAAGTGCTCTTCTGCACGTAAAAAAGGCAAGGTAACAATAAAGGAAATTCAAGCAGCATCCAACTTCATGGTAAGCAAGGTGCAATCTTCTGAATTTTCAGAGGAAAAGATTTGTCAAAAGGTATTCATATTAAACAAAGTAAGATTAAAAATTTAGCACCATTTCTAGATGAGGATAATATTCTTCGTGTAGGTGGTCGTTTGCAAAAGTCTACATTAACTCAAAATGAAAAGCATCCTAAGTTTCTTCCTGCTCATCATAGACTTACAAAAATAATTATGAAATCTTTTCACAAACGGTATTTACATGTAGGTTCCCAAATCTTACTCCATCTTATCAGACAGGAATTTTGGCCAGTTGGAGGAAGAAATTTGGCTAGAAAAATAGTTAATGAATGCATTGTTTGCTTCAAAAATAAACCAGTAAGTTGTAATCAATTATTAGGAAATCTGCCAGCGGAAAGAGTAACTCCTAGCCCACCATTTTTAAATTGTGGTATCAATTTTTGTGGATCATTCTTAATTAAATGTAAAGGCCAACGAAAAGGTATTTTTCAAAAGATTTATATTGCAGTCTTCATTTGTTTTTCAACTAAAGCCATACATTTGGAATTAGTTATCGATCTAACGTCTAATGCTTTAATTGCAACTTTAAAACGCTTCTTTGCCCGACGCGGTAAATGTGCATGTATATTTTCGGATAACGCAGGAAATTTTGTTGGAACAAATTCAGAATTCAAAAGATTGCAAAAATTAATGAGTAATCCTGATGATACTTTAAATAATTATTTAACTACAGAAAGTATTGATTGGAAATTTATTCCCCCAAGGTCTCCTAATTTTGGAGGCTTGTGGGAATCAGGTGTCAAATCTTTTAAATTTCATTTAAAGAGAGCAGTAGGTTCTATAAAACTCACATTTGAAGAATTTTTAACTGTAGAAATCGAAGGTATTCTAAATAGTAGACCTATTGTACCTTTATCTACGGATCCTAATGATTATACAGCTTTGTCCCCGGGACATTTCTTAATTGGCCGACCTATAACTTCAATTACTGAACCACAATTAATTGAAAAATCAGATAATTATTTGTCAAAATGGCAAAAATTAACTAAATTAGTACAACAAGTTTGGAAAAATTGGAAACGTGATTATTTGAACAATTTACATCATAGAAACAAATTGCAGTTTGCTAAGAATAATGTAAATCTTACTTATATGGTTGTAATCGAGGATCCAGACTTGCCTCCATCTAAATAGAGACTGGGTAGAATTCAAGAATTAATAAAAGGTTCATATGGTTTAGTCAGAGTTGTTGTAATAAGAGTTTTGAATGGTGTTATTAAAAGAGGTATTAGTCAAATATGTTTACTCTCAAAAAATTAATTGGATTTATATGTGTATATGATTGTACATAATATATAGAGACTTTAACTCATTTGTATAAATTTGTATATATAAGAATTATTTCAGTATTATTTTGTGTAAATTTATATATAAGAATTATTTTAGTATTTTTTATTTGTTTTTACATTTATTTATTTTTTTATAATAATTCTGTCGAATTTATTGGGATGTGTGAAATTCATATAGTGTCTGAATATTGAAATTGTGCAATTTCAAGGCGGGAGTATGTTATGTAAGCATGTTGCCCCGCCTCTCACTTGTAACGCCCTCTAGCGGTTTTTGTAAAAAACCATCAGTCTTTGTAATATCATCGATGTAGCAGCACGCTGAAAGGCAAAGCTCAAACCAACTCCCGAAAGCGGAGAAACAATAAATTCTTTAAAATACAAAAAAGGTCCGTCATCATTATTGAACCTCTCCAAGTTCTATATTTTAACAATAAATGGCGCCAGCAGTAAACGGATTATATGCAAAGTCAAGTCACAAGCAATTAAAAAGGATTTGTATGGAATAGTGAATCATCAAATGCGAATATCGGGAAGTCAAGGTTACTCTCATGAAGTGGAGCGGCGACTTCACACTTTCCAGTGAAGTCACCGCTCCGATAAATTTCAGTGACATGCAATTCAATGATAGGATAATTCCAATAACCGGTCTGTTCAATTTTCAATCCATTCACAGATTTCTCCTATTCTGTTTCGTTCGAGAGTTTCCATTGGATAGATCGCATCGATTGTTACTTTCCAGTGAAGTCACCTCTCCGGTAAATTTCAGTGATATCGTATCGATTGTTACTTTCTATCGTGATCCAAAACCTGTAATCGAAATATCACCAGTAAGATTGTAATAAGGATTTGAATTACACCTCTCTTTGAAAAGTATTGATCACTGGTATTTGTGACTTTATGATATTGGTTACGTAATAACCGCTCGTAAAATATTCGTCATCCCTAAATCCTGTTGTCTACTGTGGAGGTAGCATCAAGTTCTGTGTGTGGAGTAGCCAGTTGTGAAAAGCAGTGAGTTGGCAGCTAAGGCGAGAGAAGGCAGAGAGAATTTCAACCGTTTGGAGAGACCGTAGAGCGAAGCTCCAAGGATCACCTCTCCTGCTGGATTCTGTCTAGCCGCTTCGTGTGCTGTGGACAATTACTACTTGTAGGCTACTGTCGTCTGTGATGTGCTACTATGTGCTGTCCTGCGTTCGTCTCTGCTGTAAATATTTGTCGTCTGTGCATTCATCGTCCTTGTGTACTCTTGTCTTCGTGTAAATAAACGTCGTCGTCGTCGTTTTCTACTGAGGACTGCTGATTGTATGCTCTCACACCATATCACTGCCACTATCAAAAGAACCCAGCCTGTGTGGAGAAAATCTGTAACAATACTCTCCAATAAAGGTCTAAACTCTCCTCCTCTCACAAAAAAAATTGCATACCGTGGATAAGGCCACGAATATTTGCATGGCATCAGCGAACAATACTAGCAAAATATAGATCTATGGCATCAATCTAATACTTTTACTAAATCTATCGTTAGAATATGTGTTTTAGAGAATTTTTGTCCATTTGATTGGAACCAAAATTTATCACGAAACTACAGTTGTAGTCACAAGATCACACTGAATTTCATTGTTTTAAATCATTGCGTTTGTGAGTAACTGTATTTACATGCACACGAAAACATAAATTGGCAGATGGTCAACCCTTTGATAGATTTGATTCAAAACTTCACGGAAATCTATATTTCAATACTAAACCTACATACCAAATTTTATCTGCATAGCTTTTTGCGTTTTGTAGTTATCGAGTTCACTTGTATTCGATCAACCGAATGCAGACTTCCTCTCAATGAATTTCTTTAAAAAATTGATAGAAATCTAAAAATTTGGTTGCAAGTCAATATACAAAATTTCATTTGTCTATCTCACGGCATTTTTGAGTTATTAAGCTAAAAGAAAGACTAATGTCAAAAATGTGTTTTTCGAATTTAGGAATGTCTGAAACATGAACATTCTTCGAAATCCCGAATTCGACTTTTTTTTAAATGTTTGTAATATTTGATCTTTCTATAATCCGTATCGAGAAGTTAAAAATTCATTGACATCTGATTTTTGGCTTCCTGATATTTCTATAAGTAAAAGTAATATTTGCAATTGGATTCAGTGCCGTCGCAGTCGGAGGTGGTGGTGTTGTGGGGTGATATAGACATTTCCATTCTTGGAAAAGCCTTGGAAAAGAATATATTAACTTCTGTCATTTTGAAAAGCTAAATTTGATGAATGAGAGAACAATTAATACTATCCTTCGGGCTCCATTTACGCTTGCTATGGAAATGGGTACAATAAAGGTGGTGGTGAAAAAATCATATGCTCTGAGCGCAATTTTCCGAAGCTGCTCCACTGATCAGATGCCAACAATCCTTATTATATGTCAATAACGAATATTTGATAAATCATAAAGGCATCATTTCCACTAAAAAACAATGCTCTTAATATAATAATAATATTATAATTTTTAACAAAATTCGTTTGAAAACACTATTAAAATTCATATTTTCTTTGAAACCTTTTGAATCCTTTACGATAAAAATGTTTTTAAATTTAACAATAAATTTATTCTAAAAAACAGCTGATTTTGTGAGAAATATCCTAAAAGATTTATCAATAAAATTTCTATTCTAGATCTATTCTTTTAAAGTATCATTTAAAGAGGAGCTTGAACAAATCTAACAGCGTCAGAGAAATAGCAGAGTTGTTGATAATAAATCTACTTCCTTTCATAAAACTTTCCTAATATATGTATAGACTATTTGACGATTTCTGTGGAAAGTTGGAAAAAATTATTCGAATGAAGTTCAATTGGATGTAAATTTCGAAAGTGAAATTAACAGAAACTTATTAATGTTCTGTAAATTAACAAGAAACAGAAAAGTTTCATAATTATAACTTTGCTTTCAAATGAATCCCAAAATTAATCTTAGTAAAATAATGAGTTTACATGCGTAATGGAAAACGGAGTTCTTGCAAACCAAGTGTAGAAATAAAGCATGCTGAATAATTTTCTAGAAAATGTTTTACCAAAATTATATTGAATCATATATTATACTCTTTGTGATAGGATTAAATAGAATAATAAATAACTTACAGTAGAATATTAGCGAGGCTTTTAACAAAAACATTTTATTGGATGAAAATTTATAACGTTATTTTAATTATTAAAAAAAATTAAATTTCAATTTTACATTTAAAAATTTAAATGTAAAATAGGTGATTAATATTAAAAGAAGCAATAAAGAGAGTTGCTCTTATTATCACCACTTTTTTAAGTCTCTAATTATGGCCATGGGTCACATAAAATTTTATTACATGTCTGTACTAAAAAGTATTTATATACTTTTGCAACATTTAATTTTTGTTAACTTCCAATAGTTGTAATGCAGTTTTTTAAAAATATGCTACGTAGTTGAAATAAAAATAAATTTGTTTAGTTTTAATAAATTGTTTAATTATAAAATAATATAAATATTTAAGAGAATATTTATATTTCAAAATTGATAAATTAGATTGGCTATTTTTATAAATGCTACTTTGCTATTCTGTTTTATGTATTTGCATTGTGATAAACAATCTCTTCCAAACATGCGAATAACACTAGTGAATATCGCAAAGTCACCACTTTGCATTATAAAAAGAAAATCGCGGCATTCTATTGAACAGAAAACAAATTTGGAAACGAAGAAATTTTCTTTTTCTTTTTATTAAAAAGAATGCATGTTTCTTTAAAATATGCAATAATCGTAAATTTGAGATTTAATAAATTGAAATGACAGTCAGATATAATAATTTTATTACATAAATAACAATTTAAGAATTTAATTTTAAATAAATCAATCTAAAGAAGTTGCAGTATCACAAACAAATAAAAGCCTTCATAAAATATTCATTTAATAGCTACTGAAGCAAAAAAAAAAAAAAACTTTCATTTATTTTACAAATTTTCATTATATTTTAATGAAAAAAAAAACAACTCTTCAGTATTTTATAAATGTAATTTTTAACCAGATTTCCATTTGATTTTCTGATTTTGAACCAACGCATCACTATTCAGCAATAAGTTCTTGATAGTATAAAGCTATTAGTTTTAAATATTTCCAATAGATGGCGCCCTGTATAGATTTACAGGAAAAAAATCGCGTTGATGCACGCTTATTTTCTGTGATTGAGAAGAATATTAAAAATTGTAAATTTATCCGATTCAAAATGACTGTAACAGTTGAAGTAATTAAGAATGGATATTCAAAGATTGATTTAGAACGGAATGTAATGATAGCGAATTGTACTTGTACGTTAATAAAAGAAAATGATATTTGCATTATTGTTGATACTCTTACTGCATGGGACCGTTTAATTTTAGAAAAAGGTTGACCGCTTTTCTTTTTTTAGACTTATTTTGTTAACTTATAACTGCAGTAATCGTAGAGACACTGTTTTTAGAAATATAAAATCGCAGCAATCACATTCCTATACGAAATTGGCTATTACATACCAGTCAATAGCATACCAATTATTTAAAAGGGGGGGGGGGTAGAATTTGGAAAATTTAAAAAGAAATATATACGCATTTCAATTTTTTTTATTATTATTTTAGCCTCTATATTGACAGTTAAAAAATTTAGTAAACTATTTTCTTTGCTTATTAAGCATAAACGAGGAAAAATAATACCATATGTATTCATATGATCTTATTGCATTCTTTTTAGATAAATTTCAAAAATATTTTTGTTTGCATTTTAATTTTTATATATAATAGAGAGATTAATTGCTATAAAGTCTTATAACATACATTATTTCTATATTATACCAACATAATTTTTGTGCTTCAGTCATCACTTTTTTAACAACAATTGCAGAATATCTTTGCATCTTTCATTATAAAGAAATTTATAATGAAAGATAAAGAATTTTATAATTCTTCTGATGTATTTGATGTTTACAAAAACTAAGAGTTATTGTAAGTGAAATCCTCAAAACACCCTTGTGAATATCTTAGAATTTGAATGAATAGATACTCTTTAAAACATATTTTTCAAAGTTTAATTTACTTCATTCTATTTTACAGAATTAGAAAATCGAAATGTTAGAGTTAGTGATATAACCCATGCTGTGGCTACACATGGACATTCTGACCATATTGGAAATATGAATTTATTTTCAAATGCTCAGCATATAGTTGGACAATCTATTTCACATAAAGATGAATATCTTTTACATTCATTTGAGGTAATTACTCAGAAAATTGTATTTCATGTTTAATATTTTCTTTCTTTTATTTATTTCAGTGTATTAACTTCAAATTAGCAAGAATATAGTATAAAAAGAAGTTGGTACTAATAGATATTTACAGCACCCCAGGTGTTATTGCCAAGCAAATGAGAAATATCACTATTGTATTATGAATAATGGGGCTTAGTTGTAAATCATCAAATAAATATCCACAAATATGAAGAAGTCAATAGACAGCTTTCTTTCTGTAATCTCTTAAAAATTCTCTCTATTCTTATGATGAAGTAATAATTTAATATGATTATTCCCAGTTGTGTGCTAGAAGTGTCATTAGATTGATAATTATCATCAAAACAGATCCCCTAGATTGAAAATCTTTGAAGACCATTGCAGATTTATTACTAGGTTTTTGTTATGTCCCCTAGCCATAACAATATCATGCATCCTTTTAACCTGAAGGCCTCCACAATTCATAAAACTTGAGTGAATTGCATCCCCCTGATGATGGACATGTATATATTATATTCAAGTGACATATATTTGCCATAAAAAATTGGTTATAAAAATTTGCATTTTTAGCTAGTGTTGCCTTTTGGAAATTAAACTGTAATCAAATATTTTTTATATAAGAAAAAAATTCCATTATATATTTATACCACTGCATTAATTAAAAAAATTAGAATGTATTGATATAATACAATTATATGACTTAAATTTATCAATATATACAGTTTGTAAGATTTATTCCAGATGATAATTTTGTGATTTTTTTTTCTTTCAAATACTTGATTTTACCTCTTTTTATTTAGGATAGCCCATTTAATGTCACAGAAAATATTAAAATAATTGGAACTCCAGGTCATACTCTTTCTGATGTAAGCGTCATTGCTAAAAATACTGATCTTGGTACAGTAGCTATAGTTGGTAAGTAAAAGTTGCAATCTTTTTATAGATTTGGTAAAAGTGTTTTTTTATTGAGAAAGAAATCAGCCATTTTCTTTTCTGCATTATCCAGAGTTTCAATGCTTCTTTGTGGAACTATCTATATTGCAGATTAAATAATTTAATCATATATTTAATGGAATCTTTCTCTCTCTATAAATGTAACAATTTCACTTTATTTATATTCTAAGAATAATTATTTTCTAATAATTATAATTTCACTTTAACTTTTGAGTTGTGTTGGCTCTTATTTTTTCATGTTTTATGTTTTGAAACCAAAATGTTGCTTCAGCTAAATTTTCTTTTAAAAGTTATTGAGTTTTAAATGCTTTCGGTGTGCCTTATTTTCTGTTTCTGTTTAATCATAGATCTAATAAAAGAATCTTAATGATGGTTAAAAATTGAACTGTTTCTGTTATCTACAAAAAAATTATATATTGTTTAAATAATTCCATGCTTGCTTTCCTTCCTTGTATTGCACATGTTTACAGACATACTCTTTTTTAGTTTAACATATAAAATTTTGTTACTGAATATTTTATTAAAACCATTACCTTTTCTTAATATCTAGAAACAAGTTATATTTCACAGCAAAATATTTCTTGCATATGTAACATTATTTTTTATCCTTTGAATGTGAAAATTATTTGAATGATTAATTAATTTTTTCTATAAAGGAGAAAATAAGAAATCGTATAGGAATTTTTTTCTTTATCATTTGAATTTATATATTTAAAATCATTGTAACCATCAATCAGAAATTGTAAGATTTTTAAAATGACATCTTTCTTCTTTGTATATGTAGAGCTTTTTCAAATTATCTAACAATTTTTTGTCTTAATATAAACAAATATCATAGTGACTATGAATATTCTACATCTGCTCCTAAACAATTGGACTGAATTCAACAAATTTTTACATGCTGAAGACACAAATACCCTAGTACAAAAATTAATTAACTATCCTATTAATTATTCGATTATAAAGTAACAAAAAATGTCTTTTTACATTTTGAACTATTCTGTAACTATCAAAATTTTTATTTTTTATTTTAATGTCTTTTGACAATGCTTTTATCGATTTTACTAAAGTAATGATTTAAACAAAGACAATCTTTTTTTAAACTACAGCAGTTTTGAACAAATTTGCCATACTAATATAAAACATATTAATAACTTATGGAAATAATAAGCTTGCAATGTTTTTCAAAAATTATCTGGTTGAATTGATATTTTAATTAAAAGCAAACAATAAAAGGATTTAATATACTGTAATATTTTATGCAAAAATAATTTTAGTCCTATATATCAGTGTATTATTTAGTCATACTAATCATAAATTATTCTGTGGGTTTGCATTTTCCTAGCAAGATATATTACAATAGTAGTAATTATTTTTTTTTACTAAAGTAATTATAAAATAATGTGTAGTGTAAAATAATTCTACTGAACTAGTTCATTAAAAGCTTGTTTATAAACTAAAGGAATGAAATATAGACCAAGTCATTCAAATGAATTTTTACCAATTTAATAACTAAAAAATTATTTCTTAGAGAATTATTGTATATGTATTTACAATAATCAATATTTGCATCCATGACCTGCCCAGAAGACAATCTTAACAAATCAATGTTTAACCTACTGATGCGAAAATTAACACCAGTAGATTATTTAGTTTCAGTTAAATGCTTGTGTGTGCAATTGTATACCACACCAATAAAGCAAGTTCCATTTCTACAATCGCTAATGCTTTGTAAAATCAATGCAATATTTCCCATTAAGAGTGATTATTTTACTTTTTTATACATAAAAAAAAATGCACTTAATATTTAGGCTACTTTAAATATATTCATGAGTGATGAAAGGAATATATACATTTTTGTTGCTATAATTTGCATTATAGCAACTAATAAATTTGCATATTACTTTTCAACTCATGGTTCTATAAAAATTTTATTAACAAAATGGTTAATAATAATAAAAAAAAAGCTACTGCCTTTATTACTAAAATCTTTTACAGGCTAAAATAGACAATATTAACTCTGGCTTTTGTAAAATTAGGGGATTTATTTGAAAGAGAGGAAGATATTTTGAATCCTACATTATGGAAAACTACAGCTGGCAGTGAAAATCCGAACCTACAATATCAAAATCGGAAGAGAATTCTTAACCTAGTGAACTACATTGTACCAGGACATGGCCCTATGTTCAAAGTAACTGAAGAATTAAAATCAGCCCATGAAAAGCAAATTGAAAATATCACTGAATAAAAAAAGTACTTCAAAATTATTCCATTCATTTGTTGCACATTGAGATTTTTCTCTCTTCCTCATCCAGAAAACATTTGATTAAGAATTTGGTAGACATCACCTTATATATATACATATGCATTATTAAAACTAATGTTACCTTTTCATAACTAATATAGTTAGTTGCTCCAATAATAAAATTTACTCATCTAATAAAGTAGTATCTGTATACCAAGTTTCTGGTCAAAATTTTTTAAAAAGCATAATTTACAAAATATACTTTGATCTATCTGAGAATTTCAATTAATGGGTATTAAATAAATTTATTTTCAATACATTTCTTATTTTTAAATATCATTAAGAAATACTATATCATATAATTGTGTTTACTATGATAGAATAAACAGTAAGAAATTTTTTTATTATTAAAAAGTATCTCCCATGTGATTTTTTCTGATAAACAGCATTAAACATTTTTATTTGAAATTTTACAAACATCCTGCATCATACCTGATGTTTAAACTGTTGTAGGGAAATTGTGTTTCAACTAACATTTGCATTTTATTTTTATTAAAATTTGAATCTTAAATTGACCTTTATTAGGCCAGTAGAAAGAGAATCAAATTGTTACAACGGAAAAAAGACAATACCTTAATAATGATTTTAGCTCACAGAAGAAAACAAGCAGCACTGCTTCAGATATTTAATCATTACTAGCAAAAATAATCGGTTTATACAAGAACCCCAAAATCATGAATCCAATGTGTAGAAAATCGGAGTAAAATTAAGACTTACTTTCATATAATTGGATATGCACAGCAAAACTCAACATACTTGAAAGATTTAATATGCACCGACAATCATAGGAATGGAAGAGATTCTTATGCATGAATACAAATATTTTTATATGACATTAAGCTTTCTAACAATACTTTTCAGTTAGGTTCTTATAAATAGTATGCTTTTGTGCATTAACTTTATATTCCTTAATATACTTATTATAGAAACAATTATATAGCAAACGAGTGAAAATTTCAATCTTGGCTACAATATAATTTAGAAAACCCCAGATTGCAATTTTCTTAAGCAATTGACACTGGAAGACCTCTCCCCCCTACTTATTTAAATAAAAAAGTAAAATATAACAAGTTATATACTGATTTAATTACATTTTGTCGATAAAAATATTCTATATAAATGATTTTCTGAATAATAATAATAAAAAAAAGAAATCTTAGAAGAATTTATCATTTTTTTACACCAGTTTTTTTTAACATTCCATGATAAATTAATTTAGTACAACAGATGTCATGAATTAAAAATGATACAAAACAATCAGATATTCAGACTTTATTTCAATCCAACCAATACAACACAGCTTCAGTAATTTCACAGGCTTAGATATATGTATATATCCACAAGCAATAAAATAAAATAAATCTAATAACATAAGTATGAAATGATGATTATGGACAGTTGAATCAGACGTTGCTATAATACAAGCAAATAATTGAAATAAGTGTCAGGAACAAGGCATCACAGAGTGATTTCTGTCGGTCATTAATACAGTTTCCCTTCTTCCTCTTTTGAAGAATCAACAGTTTTTTTAAAACTATACTTCTGTAATGTGATTTGGTTTTTCTCCTCTTTCATGTTTACTCCACATGGCATAGAATAATCTCTCCAAATTTGTAGCATAAGTCTTGACATTAAACAAAGGACTTTCTGTTCGAGCAGCCCACACTTTACCTCGAATTACTTTTAAACTAAAATGGAAGGAGGGAAAAAAAAAATAAGTTAAAACACAGAAAAACTTAGAAATTATATATAACTTGGCAAGATGTATCCCAGTGTTAAAAAACATGTTCAGAGTGCAGAGTTTAAATCAATCTTTTAAGACTAGACTATTATCAATTTAGATTTTACATATTTCAATAAGTAAAAAAATGAAGTTGCATAAATTTTGCAAGACACAGCCTCATTATTCTTTATGAAAAAATAATCTTAGAAAATTTTAAATAATAAAACTAACCATGTCTTTCAATACTTATAAATATGGAACTTTGACATATATATTTTTTAGAAATAATACTTACTATTCTTTATCAGTACCCAGCCGCACAGCAATATCCTCATATTCTTGTCTTGTATGTGCAATCAATTCAGGTACACCCAAGCAAGTCAATTGAGATGAGGCCACTCGAGATGCTAGCGTTTCACCTGCCAATGTAACCATGGGTGTCCCTGCCCATAGAACATCCATGCCTGTGGTGTGACCATTGCATAGAGGTGTATCTAAACATAAATCAGCCAGCTGACCACGACGTACATGCTCTTCTTTGGCAGCAACATTTGAAAAGATTAGTCTGTTTGAAGACAATCCAAGCTGGTTTGCAGATTGCAAGATATTAGCCTCACCTACAGCAGGGAATCTAAGAAGCCACAAAACACTGTTTGGCACTCTTTTCAATATCTAAAAACAAAAATTTAAGAAAAGTTAGATCTAAATATAATGCGAAATAATTTTATTATATATATTTATTAATTTACACAATAAGTACTTAAATAACTTTCTAAAAATAATTGTTTACATTAACATTCCACACATTATAATATACCAAAAAAAATTCACATTCTTAAGATAATATAAGCATTTTGAATAGATTAGAAATTCATTCAGATAGATCAAAAACTTACATTAACCCAACTTTGGAGGGTGGCTGGATCTATTTTATATAACTGATTGAAATTACAATATACAATCGCATCTTCTGGTAAGCCATACTGTTGTCTAGATGTTACCAATATGCTTTTGGGTGCCTCTTCACCAGTTGCAGCCTTGTTATTTATCTTTTAAAAAAAGATGTAAACATGTATTATACATATTTTCTTAAAGAAGAAAGAAACTTTTACTTCTGTTAAATAACAAGAAAATTATTAATATTCATTAGCAATACAAAATATTAACCTCTGGTGTGAATGTAACACTTTTATCGAATCTAATATGTGATCCTTAAATATTTTGGCAATTAATTCCTGGTAAACGCATTTTCCTAAACTGGTTGGAAAAAAAAAAAAAAAAAAAAAAAAAAAAAGGGATACAAATCTATACTCAGACACAAAATCCCATGCCAAATTTGATATATTTATCATCACATTTACATGTATCTCAAAGTATGGACCAACACTCTTTGCTTTATTTGGCTCAAAATTTGATGTCTACACTATGGATGATAAAGATGTGTACCAATTTTATTTATCTGGAGCTTTTTGTTTTGTAGTTATCGTGTTAATTTATATTCGAACAGCTGGCAGACTTCCTTTTATTGTTCAAAATTGACAGAAATATACAAATTTGGTGTAAAGACCAGATATCGAATTTCATCTGTCTAACTCAAAACATTTTTGAGTTAACTTTATCAGGGACATTTTTCAAAATCAGAGAGGTCTGAAAGATGCTCTTATTTCATTTTTATACTTCCTCTATATTACATTTACAAGAAAGTTAAATTTTACATGGATTTCTTAACAAGCCTATTTAAGTAAAAATACTTGCCTTTTTACATTTCCCAAAAGATTTATAAAAAAATTATGATGTTTCACTTGTATTAAATCGGGTATAGAACTATACCATCTCAAATGAAAGTAGTAATTGTAGCTTAATACTTAACATTTTCCTTATTTTAAAATGTTAATAAATACATAGCTTGAACATAATTAAAATAAGTGTTAAGAACTGAATTACAAAGATACAATTTCACACTATTTAATACTATGAAGAATCAATTTACAAAGACAGAAAATAAAGTTCACTTTTCTGATAACAGGAGCAAAAATGGTTCTCTAGGTTCAATTTGATAAATGGATGACATAATAATGAAGCCGTTTTTCCAAAATTTACATATCTTTTTTCTTTAAAATCAGGAATTTGTCATTTAAATGGTTTGTGTATTCCAAAAATGTGGATAATTTAGCTGCTTAAAGGACCATACATGCAAGGAAAATATATTGGAGACTGTAAATTAAATCATTAAACAAATAAGGAGGGGAAAAAAAAAAAAAACCTTTGAATTGTAAAGTTAAGAAGTGAACTGGAAAAGTACAAAAATTTAATATGTAAAGTAAAAATGTAAGTGTTAAAAATTTACTGAGCATATGTGAATTTATTAAATATATTTAGAAATAAAATGTATTAGAAATAAAATGTTCTTAAGTTTTAGTCAATCAAGTAAGACGTTCATCTACTTAGTTTCTAAGATTACATTAATACCCAAGTCCAGCTTGTAATATTAAGTTGCTAAAAGTGTGAATTATTGTATTCCCATCTTTTATAAACTAATTTTCGAAGTACATAAAACAGTGATGTACTTGGGCTACTATTTATTTGTGATTGAGATAACAAATGCAGGTTTAATTACAATCATCAATGTAAATCAGCAATGAAAACACAAAATAAAATAAAATCTCACCTGGTTGGTAGCCAAACCATTCTGAACCACAATTCCATTAACTGAGGTCTGTACTTGTCCTGTACTAATCATGTTTTGCACAGGTATTGAAGGCAATTCAATAACAGTCTTTACAACTTCCACTTTTTCTATTTTTGGTTCTTCTTCTGCAGAGGCTATAGATGTAGCTACAGCTACTTCACGAATTTTCTGCACAGAAATAAATTTAGACAATTTCAAAATAAAAGTTATCACTTCTAATAAAATATTAAATTCTTCATATACTTACTTTTACTTCAGCCTTTTCTATGATTGGTGATAAATCTGTAGCATTTACTATGCTAACATTATCAGGAACCTCAGCCTTCCTGCCAACAGAATCTTTATCATCAATGATAGCTCTTTCAATCAGATGTGGAAACATCTGCCAATGGTCTCCTACAAAAAATGTGTCAGGCATGAAGGCCAATTTCTCTGAGTACTGTTGAGCAAGATTTACTGGAGATGTTACTCGGTCAGTAATAATGTAATCCATAAAAGGAGCACCACTAGTGCCAGGGTATCCCAACCACATCACCTACAAAATTTAACAAGATTTATTAAAAAAAATATTGAGCAAGGCATAACAATTCCTCTATCAAAATTGCTAATAATGGTTAAACATAATGAACAAAAATAAGAATTTTGCTTATTTACAAATAAAGTGATTATAACTAACATTATAATATCTATTATAATACAGAAACTTATTTCAGTTGTTAATTTGCACAATATTCACCTTTACAACAACTTTTTACACCAAACAACAATGTTTATAGTAAAATTTTTTCTGACTATATCTAAAAAGAGCAATTATCTTTCCTCTTAATTAAAACTATTTCTCCAATTGAATACAGATTGCAGTTAGAAAATTTCAGTCATTCATTATTGATAACCAATTGCACTTTGACCAATCAAACGTAAAAAGACATGGAATTCTATCCAGTGAGTAGCTTATCTACAAAACAATGTATAAATTTTTGCTTCCCTGCTTACAAAATAATGGCCACTGCAGCAGTTATTTAAATATCACCATAGTGAGACAAGCCATCTCATATTAGAAATTAACATTTTCCTGTATAATTTAATCTGTGATTTTTACATTTTTAATTAAATAGCTACACTATTAAGACAAATACGTTGTCTAAATTACAACTGTAAAAAAGAATTTCTTATTGGTAGCAAGATTTCATTTTCTATCAATGTATATATATATATATATATATATATATATATATATATATATATATATATATATATATATATATATATATATACACACACACACACACACACACACACACACACACACACACACACACACACACACACACACACACACACACACACCAATAGGTGTTCCTCGAAGTAAAACCATAACTTGTACTTTTAATAGTTACTAGCATCAAACTTATGAACATTGGGGGGGGGGGGAGGAGGACAAACAACCCCATTTTGACATTTAATCTAAAATACTATTAACAGTTCTTAATAGACAATGTATTTTAACTCCTTAATATGAAAATTTCTTAAGAAATCCTGATTTTTATAATG
The DNA here is from genome assembly GCF_947563725.1 of Argiope bruennichi. Lineage (NCBI taxonomy): Eukaryota > Metazoa > Arthropoda > Arachnida > Araneae > Araneidae > Argiope > Argiope bruennichi. The sequence continues at coordinate 106,998,078 of NC_079151.1, read as the reverse complement.
ATTAAAATTTTTATGTAAATCTATTGTAATAAAAATGGACCCATACATTTTATTTATTCAAAATATATACAATTTTAAGGAAGATTTAATTGAATTAACTCTTTTAGTGAGCTATATGCAATTCTTGGTTTCCATTCTATAAAATCTTTTCTAACTTGGAAAAAGGTTGTTTATACTAAATCCAGTTTATTGTTAAATTTCTTATGGCATCTCAAATGAAAGAGTGAACGATATTTTCAGATAAATAAAAGACACAGAAAACAAGGCAGAAAGAACATTCAACAACTACACAATGAAATATTTTTTTTAAATGATGAATTTAAATTCTTTGAAAGTGTTAGAGGACACTGAAAATTATTTTTCTTTTAATTGGACAAGATTAATAAAGCAAAACTGAAATGGGTAAAAATAATATGAAATGAAAACTAATATACTTAGAGCCATGTAACTTAAATTTCAATTGGAGGCACCTCAGATAGGAGGACAAGACGTTTCTGGTATGGTTATTGGTTCTTGCCAGTCAAATAGGTACACAAATGGAATGGGGGTAGTCTAACCTCTACTGATGATAGGGTATACTCCCACGAGAAGGGCTATAACATGGCCTTTGATGGCCCTTAGGACACCACTTCAGTTCCCACAAATATTCTCATGCAGGTTTAGTAATTCAAATTTATCTGCACATCTCAAGGTGGATGGACTAGAGTAGTTTATTCATGACATACTGACATTTACATACATCACCCCCCCCACACACACAAGACTTTCAATATACAAAAGTTTGATTATATATTATTTTTCAATAATAAATAAAACTCACCTGTATAGGAGCAGGTCTGAGAGCAAATATTTCATTTCTAGCCCCTTTTGTGTAACCATTCATATTAACTAAAATATGAATACCATCGGCAAATATTTTATCAGCTGCTTTTCCATTGCAGGGCATCTGTAAATTGATTAAATATATTTATTAATTCAAATTATAATTGAATTTGAATAACTACAACAGCAAAAACTTTGATACAATATAATTTATGTATATAAGGATTAATACTAACCTGAGAGAGATCTATGAAATGATGAGCTTCCTGTGCAATTTTAGATCTAAAAGTAGTACCATCATCAGGACTAAGAGCATAACAAAATATCTAAAAAGAAGAATGAGATTAATATGTAATGAAACCTGACATGCAATTAATTAAACATGCAAAGTTTAAAAATACAGAATGGGAATTAAAGATTATTAAAGAAGCAAATTAACTATCAAAACACTCTTAGTAGTTAAATTTCTTACTTCAACTTTATCTCTATTATGCATCCCAGGTACACTTTGCATGAGATGAGAGGTAGGATGGTTGCCAAAATCAGAACTCACATATCCTATCTTAAGAATTTTAGTTTTCAGCTCTTTAGGATGTTGATAAGGAGGTTTGTGCAAAACTTGAATCTAAGGAAAATGTTAAAATAATTCACTAATGAACAACTGAAATGCTACAGCTTCTATCAGTTACAAAAAAAAAAAAAAAGCATAAAATAAATGATATTAATTTAATTATTAAAATATAAAATTTACTTGAAAGTGAAATTAAATAGCCATTTCATGCATGCTCTTTTAATTATAAAAACAATTTCATTACTATTTTCAATAAACCTCCCTTTATCAAACTTTATAATTTGCCAATTTCTTTAAAAATTAAAAAAGAGAATAGGGATACCTTTTCTAAACAGAGATTTGCATGACGAGCAGCAATTGCTTTCCTAAACTCATGAGAGAGAGGATAAAGCATACTATGATGTGGATGAACAGATGGCAACCTGTTCTTTTCCAACTGATCTGCCACAATTGATACCAACTTTTTCATACGGGCTTCATAGTCAGTCCAATCACAAACAATCTAAACAAACATCAATGAGACAAATCATTCACCAATATTTTAACTGTGAGAAAATGGTATGGAAGAAATGCTAGAATTCTTATGTTAATAAATTATTTCACTATTAAAATATTCATTATTTCATAATAAAAAGATGTTAGAATTTCAAAAGTTAATTATACATTTTCATGTACTTCACCAGTTGTCCATAAATCATTTTATCAATATAAAATTGTATTGTTATAAAAACAAACCTGTAAACAGTGAGCTAAGTTGCAATAAGCATCAGGAAAATCTGGTTTTAACTTAAGAGCTGTTCGATATGATGCTATGGCTTCAGGAATATTTCCAGAATCCTGCAATAAAATAAAAGAATGCTTAAATATATTTATACAAAAAAAAAAAAAATCACACGAAATAAAAAGTAATTGAGCTAAAACTTGCCTTGTGAATTGATGCTAAATTACTATGGGCATCAGCAAAAGCAGGATTGATTTGAATAGCTCTAGAGTAACATTGCAAGGCACCTTGTATGTCTCCCATTTCTTTCAAGGTGTTCCCCATATTTGAATATGCATCAGCAAATGTAGGAGATATCCTAAAAACAGAGTAAAAATACTTTAATTTTCAACAACTCTAATAATACAACTCTACAATATCAATCACTGAATCTTATTAAAGAAATTCAATGAATGGACTTTAGCATAAAACTGGAGATACTTCAATTGCAAATAATTATGTACATACTTCAAAAAACAAGCATATCACAAAACCTTAATGCAAAATTTTACACTGTTACCTTTATTACACAGAACAGTTAAGGTAAGATTCTAAATATTTTATACTACTATAAGCAATTTGTAAACTTTGATGCAATTAGTTACGATAACAAGATCAATTAAAAAACACTACAATTTAACTAGCAATTTCTTGTCTTTGCATAGTGTAAACTATTGCATTGCATATACTATTTATAAATAAAAGCATCGAATTTGCAATAACATGTTATTTTCAAGGTTCCCTTCCTTTTCTTTTTTTTCAATATCTAGTAAGAACAAGCCAAGAAATGCCCTAAGTCAAATCCTGATAACATGGAAAACAAAGCATCAAAGAACGAACAGAGGGAGACATAAAATCCTGCAAAACATTTACCTAATAGCTTCTTTGTAATGCATCAGGGCTTCGTTTAACTTTCCTTGCTGTTGCAACACACTGGCTAAATTAGAATGAGCTGCAGCAAATTCAGGAAAAACCTGAAAAATTCATTTATACAGATTTTTAAAATCTATAAATATATAAAAAGCTTATATATACATATTAGCACTGGATGCATAGATAAAATATGCGATGCATAGATTTTACCAATTGCATTTTTTACATATGCATATTTACTTCTAAAGCCTTCAGATATAGACGAGTAGCTTCTTCAATAAAGCCCTGTTCACGCTTGATATTTGCAAGATTGTTGAGGGAATCTGCATGTGTAGGGCACAGTCGGAGAGCTGTGTTGTAACAGTCTTCAGCTTCTGATACAAGGCCCTTTTCTTTCAAAGCATTTGCCAGATTGCAGTAAGCATCAGGAAAATTAGGTTGCAGTTCAATTGCACGCCGATATGTATCAATAGCTAGGTCAATCAAGCTAAAATAATAAAATAAGCAATAACATATAAAAAGTGTTATGCAAGAACATTATTAATATTTTAGATACTAGCAAGTTAAAAAAAATATCAACAAGATGAATATTTCCAAGATTATAAAAATGAATTTCTATTAAAGAAGAAACAAATTATGCATCACTGGTATCTTCATATGAATCAACATAAAAAAGTTGCCTTCAAAGGTAAATAATTCAGAACAGAAATTTATATTATATATATATATATGCATAAGTAAACCTGTATATTTTTTAATCATAGGATGTTTAACAATAATGCATAATTTTTATTGAACATCTTTAAAATTATTCTTAAATTAGTATTCTTTAAATTTTAATATTTCTGTATTTGCATAATATACTTGTAAAAAATAAATGTTTAATATCTTCTATTGTAAAATAAATGATATCTTTTTGTCTTTGACAAAATATAAAATTAATAAAATATTAAACAATTTAGCCAACTTTAATACGATAAAAGTCTCTTATAAACTGGTAATTTCTTATCAATTAGATGGATACATCATTTTTGAAAATGCCGATAGTGACGCAAAATCATAACATGACAAAAATTTTATATTTGACTTTTTTATATACGCTGCAACAAATAAGATTCGATTTATAGCTAGAAGAGAAAGTGTAAATTTTCTCTTGCACTAACTCGCCATACTTGGTAATTTCATTTGCACTTTTATAAAGCCATGAACTAAAGCATTCCAGAAAGGCTACATGATTTAAGAAGTTTTTAGGAAATTTTTAAGAAGGGGGGAGGGGGGGGAAAGAAAAAGCACCATTTAGAAATGGCCAGGGAATAAAAAATAGTCTTATCACTCTTCCCTTCTAAATTTAATAAAAGCCTTTTATAAATATTTAACATTCTGAAAATTCAAAAAAACTTGTTTTTTAACCTATAAGTAAAAATGTTTACTTAAAAAAATTACAGAAAAATGTGATTATATATTTTACGAAGAAATGAAAATGAGGTAACGAATTGTTTTCATAAATAATGGAAACAAATCCATGACACTGGGGGGGGGGGGGGGGGAAGACAAATCTGCATATTTTCCCTTAACAACACTCAAGAAGGTCAAATTTACACCTATCAGGCATGACTAAAACTAAATCTTCAGCATCTCCGAATTTTGCTAAAATTCAGATATATTTTGAGTTGTAACAAGTATGATATAATATGCATTTTGTAAAGATCCTTTGGGATAACCTTTAAAAAATAGTGTAAATTGTCGAAAAAAGAGGGAGAGGGAAAAAAAATTCATTAAGTGTTAAAGGAAACACCTTTAGATAATAACTTTGAATCTATTTCATCTTGAATTCTTCCCTTTGTTACTGGTTTTCTTTCTTCATGCATCTGGTAAAGAAGCCTTTAAGAACATGATTCCGATTTATTGTATACAATGTATGGGGAAACAAAAAAGTTTTGTTCGAAATTCTTGAAAAAATTAAGCACTTTTTAAGAAACTTTGCTAAATCCCAGCTTCAGATGAGAATTCAAGATTCACAAAAACACATTTCTTGAAAAATGCTAATACACAAGGAAAAAAAATTGAAGCACTGACAAAATAAAAACTACGCACAATATTTTGGACAATGAAATTACAATGTCCATTTCTTTCATAGGTTTTGATAAACTAATAAAATTCTACAATTTTCTAAATGGATTTAGGATGTATTTTTTGAGATTTTTAAAAAATTATATTAAATTATGTGTTAGTTTATATGAAATCTAAATTATAAGAATGCAATAATTCATACCCTTGTTCATAATAAACACAAGCCAAGTTCCCATGAACAACAGCATTGCTTGGGTTTAAATTCAATGCACGGAGATATGCAGCAACAGCTCTATATAAAGAATATAAGAATAAGTAATACATTCATAGTACTAAAAAGAAAAAATGGTATTTCAAGTTACAACAGTTACTAAAAACAATGAGGAAAATAATTTGTACCTGTCAAATATTCTGGCTTCTTTTAAAACATTTCCCAAATTTATATATGCATCCAAGAAATTAGGATCCAATGCCACAGCCTGAAATTAAAAATATAAGAATTTAATACTAACTAATAAAATGCTTGAAAAATAAACGCTGTTAGATATTTTTTATGCAACACATATAACAATATTAAATAAAATTAACAACAAAAAAACCTTTATAG